>NW_013657632.1:229655-246994 GCF_000142905.1 Thecamonas trahens ATCC 50062
GGGGGGAAGGGGGAGGGCAAGGAGACAGACTCGACTGCAATGACGGTCAAGGCATACGCAGACCACAACCCGTTCCTGTTCTTTGCAGGAGTGTTTGGGGCTGTGGTGGTGGCCAAGCGGAGGCTGCGGAGGAGCCATGGCTTGGGCGCTCGCTGCCCGTCGGTGGTCACGGCTCTGGCTGCCATTCCGCCTGTGGTGGTCAAGGCGCTGCTGCTGCTGATGTGGCTCTCCATTGCGTGGTTCTTTGTATTTGAGGCGTACTACTCGGTCTACCGCTGTGCTGTCTCAGCCCGCTACCATGACGAGACCATCCTCATCGCCCGCTCGGTCATCACCTTGCTCGAGGAGCACAACGTGCCGTACTGGATGGACTACGCCACCTTGCTCGCCGTCATCCGCGGGCAGAGTATCAACGAGTGGGACCACGACACAGACATCTCCATAGTCTTTCCAGACGATGGGCCTGCCGCCCTCATTGCTGCTATCAATGCTGCCGGTATGTATGCTGTCTGGGACGACCGCGACGCCATCCAGATCATGCCATACGAGGGCGCCAACCCGCTCAACTCGCCGCACATGGACATCTGGTTCTGGCGCGAGGAGAAGCTCGCCGACGGCTCGCGCGTTGTCTCTACCGCCTACGACGACGTCGCCTACCGCAAGCGTGCTTGGGACGACATCTTTCCGCTCAAGGCGGTGGCCTGGAAGGCATGGCCGGGCCACGACATCTACATCCCGGCCGATGCGCATGGCGTCTCGCAGAAGGAGTTTGGTGCCTGGCCGGGCTCGTACATGACGCCTGTTGTCTACAAGGGCGATTGCTTCCACAACTGGTTCCAGCGGCGGTGGCTGTATTGAACTCCACTGCCCTTGCCACTGCCCCTGGCTGCGATAAAGGTGGTTGCACACATCGTGCCGTGCTGTACCTTGCTGATATCCTTAAATGACCTGAAACAGCCATGACAACGGGCCTGCCTAGTGACCATCATGGATAGCGCGGCTGTTTCTTCAGTCTTGGTCACAAGCCATTCATACCACGGTCACCCATAATCAATAGCCATTCATACCATTAATCAATGGTCACCCATAATCAATAGCCATTCATACCATTAATCAATGGTCACCCATAATCAATAGCCATTCATACCATTAATCAATGGTCACCCATAATCAATAGCCATTCATACCATTAATCAATGGTCACCCATAATCAATAGCCATTCATACCATTAATCAATGGTCACCCATAATCAATAGCCATTCATACCATTAATCAATGGTCACCCATAATCAATAGCCATTCATACCATTAATCAATGGCTTCATACCAAGAATCATGGGAAAAAACAAAACACAGAAAAAGCCAACGGACACATTCTGACCATCGTGCACACCTCGAGTTCCCCACACCACCCGTCATCAACAACCTTCAATTCATACACATCGCTCCATACACAACATCTTGCACAAGCATGGGAAATCCGTCAGCAAACCGTGTCCGCCCCGAAGAACAGCAGGAGGCCGCCGCGAGCTCGTCAAGGGCCCGGGCCGGGAGCTCGTCAAGCTCCTCGGGCGCGTCGTCCGACTCGTCCGATGATGTCATGACGTCCAAGCCGCGCGAGTCGCAGGCTGCTATCACCCGCCGCCTGCTCGCCGAAAAGACCGTGGCCGATGTGGAGAACCCGGACGATCCGCTGGAGAACCTCGACTTTGTTGAGGACGTCGAAGAGTCGGAGCACTTTGTCAAGCTCCACGAGCACGAAGGCCTGCTCGAGGGCCTCATCCGGCTCGATCCCGACCTGGTCTCCAGCTACTCGGGCCGCCGGCGGTACTTTAAGCGCAAGCGCGTCCCTCCGGGCCACGTCGGCCTCGGTGACAACGCCTCGCGGACCATGTTCTTCCGCCCGGGCTCGTACACACGCATCGGCCTCGGGCGCAAGCTCCCCTCGCACGCCGTGGCGCCCATTCCGGGGCCCGGCGGGCGGCTCAACCACGGCGACATCACGTACGCGCACCTGCGCGACGACCAGGTTGCCGTCCTCAACATCGGCGATGAGTCGCACATCATCGGCAAGGGCCGGTACATCATCCGCACGCCCAACCACCTCTCGGACTTTGTCTCGCTCCGCGAGCCGGGCGACCTCGAGTTCAAGAACATCATCCGCGAGTCACAGGAGATGATTGATGGCGAGCTTGTCGACCGCCGAGTCGAGGACCGCGAGGGCGCCGGCTTCCGCATCTCGGTCGGCTCGGTCCAGTTCCTCCGTGCCGAGCCGGGCTACGTCTGGGCCGTCCAGCGTGGTGACGGCCACGTCCGGACCGGCGAGGGCGTCACCGCCGTTCGCCGTGACGAGAAGTTTATCGACTGGCTCAACTCGCAGATGACCACCCGCACCACCGACGTCAAGGTCTACCTCACCGCCGACGTCGAGGAGGCGCAGATCAAGCTCCAGCTCCAGTGGCGGCTTCGCGACGGCAACCTCTGGGTCCGCCAGTGCAAGGCCTTTGAGGACCCGTTCGACTACTTTGAGGAGAAGCTCGACTCGCTCGTCCAGGACGAGATCGGCAGCTACTGCAAGTCGGAGCTCGAGCAGCAGCGGCTGGTCAAGTTTGACGAGTTTGAGGCCCACGTTCGCCCCGCGCTTGGCGCTGCCGGCGAAGCCGTCGGCGTCCGCCTCCTCTCCATCGAGGTTCGCCACCTCCGCTTCCCGGTTGCCGACCGCATTGAGCGTGAGCGCCGGCTGCACGAGGCCCAGGCACTGCGCAACCAGCGCGAGCACGACCACCAGACCCAGCTCAAGCGCCAGGAGTTGGCCCAGATCGCAGAGGCCGCAGAGGCCGAGCTCTCGCGCGAGCAGAATGCTGCCCGCCGCGAGGCCGAAATCGCTGCCGTCCGCGACGAGCGTGAGCTCGCAAAGGTCGAGGCCGAGTCGGCCCGCTCCCGCCGCGAGATGGAGGCAGAGCAGGAGCGCGTCCGCATTCAGGGTGAGACCCAGGTGATCCAGGCCGAGAACGCCGCCGTCGTCGCCGCCGTCGAGCGCGAGAAGCGCGCAGAGGCCGAGCTCCGCATTGCCCGCCTCGAAGCCGAGGCCGAAATCGTCCGCGCAAACGCCGCCGCTGAAGCTGCCCTCAAGATGGCAAAGATCTTCTCCGAAAACCCCGAGTACCTCAAGTTCCGCGAGCTCGAGGTCCAGGCCACCATCGAGCAGGCCCGCATCGCCGCCGTCGGCCGCTTTGCCGACAACCCCAACGCCCTCCTTCCGGCCACTCTTCAGCAGCAGGTCCTCCGCATGAACGGCGGCTTTGATCCGCGCGACCTCGTCATCTCGCCCATGGGTGTGCCGTACACCCAGGCAGCCTCCGCCCCACAGAACGGCGCGCGCTCGTAGCTGATGGCTCGTAGCTGATGGCCCGTAGCCTCCGTCGCCACAGCCGCCCATCTCCAGCTCACACTTTGCTCTTGCTCCTGCACATTTCCACAGCATAAACCCGCAAAAATGACTTGAATCCATCGCGACGATGTGCGCCGCCCGAGTCGACAATCATCCGCCCACAATCGTCCGTCGTCGCACGCGAGACACCAATCGTCGGCGCTGGCCACCACTCAACAACAGCAAAGAAACGAACATGGTATGCTCCTTCAGGAGAACGGCGCGCGCTCGTAGCTGATGGCCCGTAGCCTCCGTCGTCACAGCCGTCCATCTCCAGCTCACACTTTGCTCTTGCTCCTGCACATTTCCACAGCATAAACCCGCAAAAATGACTTGAATCCATCGCGACGATGTGCCCGCCCGAGTCGACAATCATCCGCCCACAATCGTCCGTCGTCGCACGCGAGACACCAATCGTTGGCGCTGGCCACCACTCAACAACATCAAAGAAACGAACATGGTATGCTCCTTCAGGAGGTGAAGGGGGGGGGGGAGGGGGGGGGGGGGGGGAGGGGCTAACGAGGACCAGAAGAACACGGCTGTGGGAGAACGAGTACGTAGGGTTGCTCTTTTGGAGTTGCTCTCCCCGCAGTGGTCTTCATGAGTCTCTTCTGCATGCCGTGCAGCCGGGGCTGGCTACGTCTGGGCTGCGTGGCAACGATCACACGCGTCGGCGACGAGAGGGAGGTCAGGAGGGCGCAAGACCATGACCTTCACCTCGCCACCCTGGATGCAGAAAGCCACCAGGAGACCTACCCACTCGCATACACACGCAAGCAAGCATACTCCACTTGCTTGTGTCATAACTATCCCACCACCTTCTGCAATCGGTCCCCTCCTGCTCGCCTCGCCCATACCCTGCCGCTTGCCCCGGCTTCCCTTGTCGGCGTCCTCTCTTACCTTTCGCCTCGTTGGACACCTTTTTTTTAGGACTCACTTTTTTCGGCGGGTGGCTTTGGGGGGGGGGGGACATGGTCACACCGACTATCCCTTGAACTGTACCATCCTCTGCATCAATGTCATGTCTTGTCACGTCACTCACACAAACGGTACGAATGCGTTGGGGTTGGGGGTTTGGGGGGGGGGGGGACAGGCTGATACTACTGCCCCTGCGCCGCCGCTCCTTATCTCGGGCGGAGATGTTGTCAACGCGGATCAGACGTTCCGTGCGGACGTGCTCTGTGTGGATGGTGTGATTGCTGCCGTGGGCCTCGACCTGGATGTCCCCGAGGGAACGCAGGTTGTGGACGCGACCGGTCTGCTCGTGATGCCCGGAGGCGTGGACACGCACACGCATTGCCGGCTTCCGTTCATGTCGACGGTGGCGATCGACGACTTTGAGACCGGAACGCGCGGCGCGCTGTGCGGCGGCACAACGTCGATCATCGACTTTGTCATTCCGTCGCCCGGCCAGTCGATTCTGGCGGCGTTTGACCAGTGGCAGGAGTGGGCTGCAGACGCACAGTGCGACTTTGGTTTCCATGTGGCGATTACGTGGTGGTCGGACCAGGTCGAGGAGGAGATGGGCATCCTGACGCGCGAGCGCGGTGTGGCGTCGTTCAAGCACTTCCTCGCGTACAAGGGTGCGCTCATGCTCGACGACGAGGCGCTGTACAACTCGTTCACCCGCGCCAAGGAGCTCGGCGCGCTCTGCACGGTCCACGCCGAGAACGGCGAGATGGTGTACCGCGGGCAGATGAAGATGCTCGAGGCAGGAATCACCGGGCCCGAGGGCCACCCGTGGTCGCGCCCTGTCGAGTGTGAGGCGGAGGCCACCGACCGTGCGCTCCGCACCGGCGAGTTCATCAACACGCCGGTTTACATTGTCCACGTCTCGTGCAAGGAGGCCATGGACGTGGTGGCGCGCGCCAAGGCCGCCGGCCAGGTTTGCTACGCTGAGGTGCTTGCTGGCCATGCGACCATCGACGACTCGGTCTACTTCCAGGAGGACAAGCGCGCCGCCATGCACTACGTCATGTCGCCGCCCTTCCGCCCGGCTGGCAACCCTGACGCGCTTATCAACGCGCTCGCCGCCGGCGTCGCCGACACCACCGCCACCGACAACTGCACCTTCTGTACCGAGCAGAAGTCCATGGGCGCCGACGACTTTACCAAGATCCCCAACGGAACTGCCGGCATCGAGGACCGCATGTCGGTCCTCTTTGACCGCATGGTAGTCCAGGGAGCCATCGACGTCAACAAGTTTGTGGCTGTGACTTCGACCAACGCCGCGCGCATCTTCAACATGTACCCGCGCAAGGGTGTCATCGCCGTCGGCTCGGACGCTGACATCTGCGTCATGGACCCCAACGCCAAGCGGGTCATCTCGGTCAACACCCACCACGTCAAGGTCGACTTTAACCCGTGGGAGGGCCGCGAGGTCACCGGCGTCCCGGCCTTTACCGTTTGCGCCGGCCGCCTCGTCTGGAAGGCCGTCATCGCTGACGGTGTCGCAGACTGGGCCGCTGGTGAGTTCTCCGGCGTCAAGGGCTCTGGCCGCTACATCGAGCGCCCGTGCTTTGGCCTGCCGTTCGAGACTGTCCCGGTCACCGACAAGCTCCGGGAGAAGCAGCCGATCCAGCGTGCCGAGTAACTCGCACATTCTTGCTCTTAAACTGTTTGTTTGCTCGTCGCCACTCTTCATCCGCCCATCTAGCGTCTCAACGCGTGCGAGCCACGTCCAGCTCAGCTTGAACAGCTCGTCCACAAACAAAGCCATTGCGGTGACATAGTAAACATCACCCGCCTTTTCGGTGATCTACAATTTCGAGTCCATCCCGCCGTCCCCTCGCCCATCCTCAACCTCCAGCCTTTGCGTCGCTCCTTCGCTTCCGTCTCCCACCTCACTCAAGACATAAAGCACACTACCTTCCACCTCCTTCTCCACTCTCCTCATCTGATACGTACTATCGCCTGTGATCGGGACTAATACCTCGCTTCACCGCCCACCACCTCGGGATCCGCCCACAGCTCAAGGGACCAACACGGCACTTGCCGGCGCGCCGACGCCGACGCCGAACGGCAGCACCACTCTTCTCCCACGCCCCGCACCCAGTCATGGCCAACTACGGCGAGTGCTCGAGGGACGAACTGGTGGCACTACTCCAGCAGCGGGACGCTGAGCTGGCTGCCGTCCGGGCAGCGGGCGGACCAGCTGCTGTGCTCCCGGCTCTGGGCGCCGCCGCCGGGACTGCCCGCAAGAAGCGCAAACTGCTGAGCAACGACGCTGGATCGGGGACCGGCAGCGGAGGCGATGGAGAGGGGAGCGACAGTGAACGGAAGCGCAAGGTTGCTGGCGGTGCGGCGAGTTCGGGCGGTGCGGCGAGTTCGGGCGGCGCGGCGAACGCGGGCGGCGCGGCGATGACGGGCAAGCAGAGCAAGAAGAGCAAGAAGAAGAAGCAAAAGGGCGGGCGGGCGTTTGTGTGGAACCGATTTGCAGTGCGGCAAGTGGCGCTCAAGGTGGCATACCTCGGATGGGATTACTACGGGCTGGCGCGGCAGGTCGAGGTGCGCGAGACGGTGGAGGAGCATCTGTTTGCGGCGCTGATCAAGACCAAGCTTGTGCCGTCGCTGGAAGAGGCCGGATACTCGCGGGCTGGCCGAACGGACAAGGGCGTGTCTGCCTTTGGGCAAGTTGTGGGCCTGCGGGTTCGGTCCAAGCTGCGGAGCGGGCCTGGCATTGTGGCGGTGCCGTCGGATGCGAGCGCGTTGGCCAAGCTTTCGGACGATGAGGCCGACGAAATTCCTTACGCGCACGTTCTCAACCGGGTCCTTCCGCCACGAATTCGTGTTGTGGCGTGGGCGCCGGTCTCGATCACCTTTGACGCGCGGTTCTCTGCGCTGACGCGGACGTACCGCTACTTTTTCACCGCCGACGACCTCGATCTTGACGCCATGCGCGAGGCTGGGCGGCGGCTGGTTGGGCGGCACGACTTTCGCAACTTTTGCAAGATGGACTGGAAGAACGTGTCCAACTTTGTGCGCGATGTGCTTGAGTTTGACATTGTGCCTGTGCCTGCCTTTTCGCACGATGAGGGCGAGGCCGAGGCCTCTGGCGCGCGGTTCACCAAGCGGTACAAGGGCTACTACTTTCACATCAAGGGCTACGCCTTTCTCTGGCACCAAGTTCGATGCATGGTGGCGGTCCTGTTCATGGTCGGCCGCGGCGACGAGTCGCCGGACATTGTCACCTGGCTCCTCGAGTCGGCCTCCGAGTCGTCTGGTCGTCCGCAGTACCTGATGGCATCCGAGATCCCTCTCGTCCTCTACGACGTCGAGTTCGAGGATCTGCCGCTTCGCTACGAGCCTGGTGCGCTGGGTACCGTCCTCACAGCGTGGGAGTCCATGCTGCAGGAGCATGCCATCAAGGCCATGACGCTGGCCACCATGACCACGTCGCTGGTGACGGGCGTGCAGGTGACTGGGACCGAGGCCAACTGGGAGGCGTATGCGCGCGCCGAAGGTGTCTCGATCCTGGGGCCTCACTCAAAAGCCTCTGAGAAGCACCGTCCGCTTCGGGACCGCGGCCGAGGCTTGTCATTTAAGGAGCACTGGCGTCGCGAGGGTGGCAAGTAGCCGGCGGGCACGGCTTTCAGCGCCGGCCCGAGGCCGAACGGGAGGTCCTTGCCCGAGATTTGCTCGGCTTGCGCACGCGGACGCGCGAGGTCGAGCGTGAGGTCGAGCGCGAGGTTGAGCGAGCCGAGCGGGCTGATGAGCGAGCCGAGCGCGAGAGCGGCGAGCGTCTCGAGGACTTGCGCGCCTTTTCGATGGCGAGCCTGTTGAGGCCCGACATGGAGGCCGAGGCGCGCAGGCCCGTACGCGAGCGGCGGCTCTCGATGCTGTCACTCCCAAACTGCGAGCTGGCGACACGGCGGAAGGCCGAGGAGCGCGAAGTGTGGGTCGAGCGGCGAACGCGGCGCGGCTTGCGGGACAAAAGCGTCACCGTTGCCGAAGAAGTCGAGGCCGAAAGCGTGTACGAGTCCGAGTCTGTGATAGAGTTAGAGTTGTAGCCAGAGCCCGAGGACGACGAGGACGACGAGGTGCCGCCTGTAGTGGTGGCGGCAGCTGTGGCAGTGGCGGTAACGGACGAGTCGGACGAGCGGCGCCGCGAGCGCGAGGCGGCGTGAAGGACCGACGTCCGCCTCCGCTGCTCCTTGGTAGGCGATGAAACATTGTCAAGGAGTCTGCGCGGGAGGAGGTCGCCCTTGTGGTGGCGGACATACATTGAGTGGTCTTCGGGATTGGCGAGCTTGATGGTGGCCTCGAGGCGGACCTCGGGTTCCATGTGCTCCATGCGAAGTGAGCGGACAGCAGCGATGTAGCCCTCGGCGTCAGTGAGGGGCAGCCTCCGCCACGACATGTCGTCCTCGCGCGGATCATGTGGGAGCTCGTACTTGTCGCGCGGATGGGCCTCAAGGTCTTCTAGGTCGACCGCGGTGGTCGACGCGCCTGCTGTCGACGAGGCTGATGATGAGCCCGCGCCTGACGATGACGACGATGACGACGACGATGCTGATGACGAGCCAGAGCATGACGATGAACCGAGGGCGGCGCGCTCGGCCTGAAGCGTTTTGAGCTCGTCGAGCTTGCGGCGTGCGCGCTGCTGGACGAGGCGGCGGAACATGGCCTCGAGAGTCTCGTAGGCGCGATCGCCGCGCGAGTGCGGCGGCTTGGCCTTGGCCTTGCGGAAGCGGGAGCGGGGGCGGGAGCGGGAGCGTGCGCTGCGGCTGGAAGCTGATGCGCTGGGCTCAGCGGCGGCGCGGTAGGCGGCCTTGGACATGAGCTTGCGGGCGACAGCGTCGACCTTGGGGTGCGCAGTGAGGAGGTCGTCGACCGAGGGCCGGACATGCGGGTCCTTACGGAGCATGGCGGTGATGAGGCCGGCAAAGGCGTCTGAAAAGTGGCGCGGGATGGCGCGCGGGCGGTCCTTGACAATGGACTTCATCTGCGACTTGAGGGTAGAACCTTCAAAGGGGAAGCGAAAGGTGGCGAGGCGGTAGAGGACGACGCCGAGGGCCCAGACATCATTCTTGGGCCCGTATGGCTTGCCACGGCAGACTTCGGGCGAGAGGTACGATGGCGTGCCGACGGTGGTCTCGGCCTTGGACAATGCGCGGGAGAGAATGGTGGTTGCGCCAAAGTCGCCGATCTTGATGGTCTTGTCCTTGGCGAGAAAGATGTTGCCCGGTTTGAGGTCGCGGTGCAGGACCTTGCGGTCGTGCATGTGCTTGAGACCGAGGAGCATCTGAGCAAACCACTTGACAAGCTTGGCCTCTGTGTAGTACTCGGCGTGCTTGCGGAGCTTGCGCGAGATCTCTCGGGCAAGATCCCCTCGGGCGGCGTACTCCATGACGATGTACAGTTGATTGTCATCAGTCCAAGCCTCCTCAAAGGCAATGATGTTGGGGTGTGCCATCGAGGCGAGGACAGAGACCTCCGACATGGCATGCTTGGCCGACTTTGCACCAAACAACTTCATCTCCATCTCCTTCATCACAAACACAGCTCCATCACTCTGCCTGCGGACCTTCCAGATCACTCCCGACACGCCTCGTCCGACACGCCCCACCACCCGATAGCCCTGCGCTTCGGGGCTCTCCATGGGTATGGGGTTAGGGTTGGGGAAAGAGCACGGGGGAGGTAGGTAGGAACGGGGTGGGTCTGTGGTTGGTGATCTCGGGAGAGAGACAGCACTTGGCCTTGGCTTTGGCCGTGGTGGTGGTCTCGGGGTCTGCCCGTAATGGGGGAGCGGCTGTGGTGTGGCCTGTCGGCTGACCCGCTTTGATGGCGGCTGGCGCCACCCCCCCCCCCCCCCACCCCCACCCTTTTCGGACGATCAACCGATTCCACCACACACCTCATCATCCACCATCACCGATTGCAGCATCCTGGATGGGTCTGCTCTTAGGTCGCGGATGTGTCGTCAGGTCACTTATTGGGCATGTCTGATCGCTTCGTTCCAGACCCCACCCTCCGTGAGCTCGCCCGATCAGCCCACCTTCATCACCACCTAGCTCCCACCCACCACCAGCTACGCAATCCACGACCACACTCACGGCCATCACACGCCCCACACTAGCCCCATTTCCAGTATCGCCATCACCCATACCCATCGGCCCCGGCTCACTTTGGCCATGACTTCCCCTCCCCTCCCCTCTCCCCCCCCCTCCCCCCCCCTCCCCCCCGGCAGATTACACCATGGTGATGACCATCATCACCCGCACCCCTCAGTAGTGGGCGGGCATGTATGACGATGGCCACCACCGCGCCCCCAAACCAATTGGGATGTCTGATCACTTCGTTCCAGACGAAGGTCTCTCCCAGGTCTTTGACCAGCACGCAAAGACGCTTGTGCGATGGTCACGTGCAGGACGAGACAGGAGGAGGCTGTGGCAGAGGGGATCACCTCTCCCCCAGCCAACAACCGCACTGCACAAACATGTGCCAGTGCACGCCGGCAGTCAAGGACGGACGACGATACGTAGAGTGGATGGGAGTGGTGTTCCGGGCATGCGCGTACAGCCCGCTGGAGCAGGCGGCGTTGCTACTCGGCATGGCCAACATCCTCATCTGGCTCTACGCACAGGCGCCACAGCTGTATCGCAACTATCGCAATGGTGGTGTTGAGGCTCTCTCCTTCAAGTTCCTCGCCGCATGGGTCCTCGGTGATGTGGCCAATCTTGTCGGCTGCATCTACACACATCAGCTGCCGATGCAGCTCTACACCGCCATCTACTTTTGCGCCATGGACACCCTCATGATCTCCCAGTATGCCTACTACCGCATCCGCGCGTACAACAAGGACAAGGCCGAGCGTGATCAGGATGCTCTCGAGTCGCGCTCGCTCATCCAGGACTCGCCGGCCTTCAATCCCTACTCGTCGTCGTCTCATGCCGCATCGGTGGCCGTCATGGCACTCGTCCTCGGTCTCACTATTTCCACCGGTGCTCTCCTCCCTGCCGCTGCTCTGCCTGCGACGTCAGATCTAAGCTCGGCTCTAGAGCCCGCAGACATGGTGCCCGGCCGCATCCTGCTCGCTGCCGCCGCGCCTACCAACGCCACCGCCCCCGTGGGCAAGTCTTGCCTCATCGCATCCAGCGGGAGCCACATCCAGTACATCATCGGCATTGTCGTTGCGTGGATCTCGGGCCTGCTCTACTTTTATGCTCGCATCCCACAGATCTTGCTCAACGCCAAGCGCAAGCGGACCGAGGGCCTTTCCACCATCATGTTTGTCTCGACGTTTTCAGCGAACACCTGCTACGCGCTCTCGGTCCTGCTCACCGGCCCGGACTTTAAGTCGTCGCACTTTTGGGCCGCCACCTCGTCGTTTCTCGTCGGCACCATCGGCGTCCTTTTCGAGTCGTCCATCATTCTCTTCCAGATGTGGATCTACCGCAACAACAATGCTGAGCTCTTCGAGTCCATCAACTCGGTTTCAGACACGTCATCTGTCGCTGGTGCCATCTCCTACAAGGGCCGCCTCTACTCATCGGCTAACCCTTGGCCGTACTCTGGCCACATGTTCAAGTCTGTGTGATTAAACAGCCTCACCCTTCCCACCTGACCTGCCGCCTTGAGCCGCCCACTCCCTGACCCGGCAGCCCCAGCTCCCAGCACAGCCCCCACTCCCCACTCCCGCACTCACCACCCCGCCCACAACCCACTTCACCGCACTCCTCCAGTGCCCCCCCCCCCTCCCCCTCTCCCCCTCCCCCCTTCCCCACATTCCGCCCCCCTCTCCTCCCCCTCCCCCTCCCCCCTCCCCTCTCCCTCGCCCCCCGTTCCCCTCGGCTGATCCACACCATGGCCACGCCGTCGGCCTCGCCTCAGGCCTCGCCCTTGACCCGCGGAGGAGAGACGATGCGACGACCGGAGCGTGGGACGCCACAGGGCATCTCGTCACGGATCACAACAAAGATCCGTGAGTCGCTCAAGGACGGCCGCAGTCTGTCGGTCAAGGCCTCGGTGGACATGGGCGTGGAGACGGTCTCGTCGCTGCGGACAGCGTATCTGGCGTCGGATCCGTATGTCCTCGGCTCGCTGCGATGCTACCTAATGTTCCTGTGGACGCTCGCTGCGTCGTACGTCATGAACATATGCAACGAGCTCTCGGATCGGTCGCGGCCGGTGGTACCCGTTCTGGACGATGTCGTCTTCCACATGGTCGACCTCGTTGCGTTTCCCGTCCTCGCCGACTACCTCGTCGGCATCCATGTGGCGCTCATGCTGTACATCACAACCTGCTCGTCCATCTCCACCATTGTCTCGCGGAGGTTCTGGACCATCTACGGCTGCGTCAACCTCATCCGCTCGCTCACCATCACCCTCACGCAGCTGCCGGACCCGTCGCCGCGCTGCGATTTCCACCCCGACTCGGTCGAGCGTGGCAACATCTGGGTCCGCGGCCTGCGCATGCTCTTCCCTCTCGGAGTCATTACCTGCGGCGACCTCATTTTCTCGGGCCACTCGTGTGTCATTGTCATGACCTCTCTGTTCTGGATCCGCTACCACCGGACCATCCAGGTCGGCCCTGTTGCCTACCTCAAGCGCATTGCCTGGCGCCCGTTTGCGCTTGCGCTCAAGTACTGGATTGTTGTCCCGACCACGCTCTCGCTCTACTACATCGTCTCGACCCGCCTCCACTACTCGGTCGACGTCTTCATTGCTGTTTACGTCACCATTGCTGCGGTCGTCTGCTACGAGCGCTTTGTGCGGACGCCGCACCTCCGGGCCCGCTCGCGCATCCTGCTTTGGCTCGAGTCGTACGTCGACCTCGACGACCATGTCATCCTCAACCAGTACGCTGTCCGGCCCAACACTGCGCCGCTGTGGCCGTTCTGGACATGAGCCTTGCCTCAGCGTCACCGCAGCGCAAAGCCCGGCGCCGAGTTGAGCGCAAGGTCGAACGCGTCGCGCAGCTCGTCTTCGGTCTCGTACGGCGGGAGGAGGAGGATGGAGTAGCAGGTGTGTGCCGATGGCAGCCGCCGCGATGCCTCTGACGTCTCGCCACCGGCCCGCTGGATGACAAACGGCACCGTGCCGAGCCCGCCGGGCGGCGGCACGTCCGAGCCGGTGACAAACTTGAGCAATTTGCGCTGCCGCTCCGGGCTCAGAGCCAGGGCGTAGTCCCAGAACCGAGCGACGGGGCCAGACGACGGCGTGTACCCACCAGCGTACCGTGTGTTGCTGCGTAGCGCCTCCATGTCCATCGTGTCGGAGCCTGAGAGCAGCTCGGCGAGCTCGTCGGCCGAGAGAACGTGCAGAAGCGTCGACGAGCCAAACTTGGACGTGGCGCCAAAGCCGGCCACAAACGCCGCAAACGGCTCGGCCACTGCGCCGGCAAGCACCATCTCCACGTACTTGGAGACATAAGTGTCGCGATTGAGCGCCGTCACCGCAATGTCGGCTCCGCCCGGCAGCAGCTCCACCTCACGCGTGCCCGACGGCGACTCGAGCCGCAGCGTAAAGTTGGCGCAAAAGGTCGACTCGACGTCACCGGCGTAGTCGAGCAGACACTGGAGGCCGTGCGCGAGCTGGGCGTCGAGCTCGCTCAGCTCGCGGAGGCCAAACTCGTGGGCCGGCGACGGCTCGCCGCGCAGCTCCGCGAGCAGCATCCGCATCATGTGCGGCGGAAAGTGGACGCCGAGCTGTGCACCGGCATACAGTGCCAGGCCCACAAACCGCCCGACCGCCCGGTAGTCGTCCAGCTCGCGGGTCGGGCACGGATCGATGGTCACGTACCCGGCAGCGTTGACGACAAAGAGGCCGGCGGTGTCAGCAAAGAGCTCGTGCGCCACAGTGGTGAAGAGCTCGCGGGTGAGGCCGCCGTCGTCGATGCCCTCCTCCTCGGTGAACTGGATGCGGAGCGGGAGGCCCGGGTCAGCGTCGATCTCGTCGCCCATTTCCTTGAGCAAGTTGATCATGTCGAGCGACATAAAGTCGCGCCGGATCGGGAGGTGCAGCGCCGGTGGCTCGATCACCGGGCTGCCCATCGAGAGCGATGCCAGCGCCGCCTGCTGCACTGCTGTGTTCTGCCGGTTCTTAAACTCGGAGCGGAGGAGCGCAGTCTTGGACGCCAGCGGCACAATGTACGGCGTCTTGCAAACGTTGAACGATGTGGCTCCGAGCCGAGTCGCAGATCGCTTAGCCCCTGTGTACGCCACCGTGTGGTTGGCCAACAGCGAGAGCGCGTCTGGCGATGGCCGTAAGCTTGCGGCCTCAAAGGCTGAGCTTGGAAGAGCCGCCAGCGCCGACTCGGCCTCTTGCGAGCGAAGCCCGTTGGCCTGCCACAGCACCGCAATCATGGCGAGCACCTCATGGACGGCGCGCGGAAGCACAGCTTTGATCGGGCGCGCCGGCGCCTGCCTCTGGGTGTATGGCGAGAGGATGCCGTCAAACGAGGCAATCACAATGCGAACAAGCCGCTGGAACGCGCGCTGTGGGTACAGCACCAGCGTTTCGACGTAGCTGTCGAGCAGCTTGGGCGGCAAGCCTGCCACGACCTTGCAGAACTGCCCGATCGCATCAAGATACGACGCCGGCGACTCGAGCACAGCCCGCTCGTCAATGGCGAGGCCGACAAGGTGCAGAAACCTCAGCGAGTACGCCGGCGAGTCCGAGACCAGCGAACGGAGTGAGCGGCAGAGCCGGAGGACGTGGGCGAGGAGCGACATCGGGACCCGCGACGCGACCGGCGCGGTGTTGATGTGTTCGAAGAACGTTGTCGCCAGATCGAGATCGAGTTCGTGTCTACAGCTTCCCTCTTCCCGCGCCACAAACGACATGTTGAGCGTCGGCGGCGAAGCAAAGGCGCCGCGGAGCTCCTCCAGAAACTTTCGCTCATATTCGGGCGTCGGCGTCTCGGACGAGAGTTCCGAGAGCGCAGCCCACGAGAGCGCCTGAAAATTGACGCGGGTGAGGACCGGAAAAGTGAGTGAAGGCTGCTCGTTTGCATCTGCACCGCCGTCGCCTCGGCACGCCACCAGCGTCACATCAGCGGCAAGCGCCATGCCGTGAACGCGCCACGACGGCGATTCGGGGATAGGACGCGGAGTGAGGATGAACTTGGCAGCGTCTTCCGCTGCTGCGCTGGGCGGGGTAGTGTCATTCCCGCCAGTGTCGTCCTTGCAGGTCTCCATCGGCACCAGAGTGCCGTCGTCAACGACAGCCTCGTCGAGCAGCAGCTGGCCGTGGGACGTCGAGCCGCAGGCCCAGACCACGCCAGACTCGGCCTCCATAGCAAAGAGCGCGGAGGGGCCGAGGGCGATCGACGACATAGAAGCAGTAAAGGCGGCGATGGCGACTGGGGCCGGCGCATCGGCCAGGGAGCCTTGGCCAAGGACGCCGCGGGCGCCGGCGCCCCAGGTAAAGACCCGACCCGAAGCGTCGAGAACGGCCGAGGAATCGCCGGCGGCGGCGACAGCGACAATGTCGGAGACGCCTTTGACTCGTGACGGGAACTTGGCGGCGCGGCCAAGCGCCGACGTACCAAGGCCAAGCTGTCCGTGACGGTTGGCGCCCGCGGCCCAGACTGAGCCATCAAAGTCGCGGAGGAGAACATGTGAGGCGCCTGCGGCGATGCCGACGATAGCGATGCCGACTGGGAGCGCAACCGAGGCAAACGCCGGCGCATTGTTGGTCGATCCGATGCCGAGCTGGCCGTCTGTGTTGTCACCGGCGGCAAAGACGGTGCCCTCGTCGGTGAGGGCGAGGGTGAAGTTGGCAGCGGCGATGGCGTCGATGACACGCGGGAGGCGGACGCGCTTCGGCTTGGAGACCGCGCCTGGTGTGGCCTTACCAAGACCGAGCTGGCCGACGTCGTTGCGACCCCAGGCAACGAGGCCGCCATCAGCAGTGACAGCGATGTAGTGCTCCGAGCCCAGCGAGACCTTGGCCACCACAAGCGTCTCAAGGGCAACCATGCGTGTGATGCCATGAGTCATGTCGTCACCCCATTGATATACGGATCCATCTGCAGTAATGCCCACGCCATGGGTCTCACCCAGAGCCAGAGCCGCCCATTCCTTGCCCTGTGCCGAACCGGATTCACCGGCAGCCTTCGTGAACGGCGTCAGCTGGGCGAACATGTCGTCACCAGCGGCGACGACCCAGCCCTCATGAGCGAGCGCCATGATGTCTCGCTGATCGATGTTGTCGTCAGCAAGTCGAGTTGTAGGTCGATAACGTGTACACCTATGCCGTGTCCTAGATTGGGACAGGTCACGATGTCGTTCCCTCGCTTGCCCCTCACAGAACCCTACCCTTGTACTCTGATGCTCTCGCCGTCAAGTATGAGACCCTCTGACACCTTCCAAACTTGGTTTCGTCCAATGGCTGCCGTGGCTACCGTGGCTGTCGGTCATAGGCAATCTTCATGAAGGGTAATATGGATGCATGATGGCATATTGCCATGGATGGGCGTGTCTTTTGGTTGTGGTCACTGCCAAGGGTTTGTGTGTGTGTGTGTATGTATGTGTGTGTGTGTGTGGTGGTGGGGGGCTGTTTCATGGCGGTGGTAGTGGTGGTGGTAGTGGTGGTGGTAGTGGTGGTGGTAGTGGTGGTGGTCGTCGGTCATGTCGCCACCATCATGATTCATGATGATTCATGATGAAGTGCATGGTGCAGCACCATCGGGACGACTAGCCTGAATCCAATGCCATGGCCGCCTCTCCCCTCCCCACTCTTGCTCCTCTTCATAATCCGTACCTACCATCGTGCGCCTCCGCCAGGCCTCCCTCCGGCTGTGACCACCCCCTCCCCCCCCCCTCCCCCTCCTACGGTGTGGCTTTCAATTCGGTCAGCAAAGGCAAAACAGCCGCAGAATCAAAGGCCAGGGGCCCCTTACCCCTTCTCCTCCCCCCACCACCCGCCACACCTCACCCTCATCCACCCTCACCCCATACACGC
>NW_013657632.1:247139-254579 GCF_000142905.1 Thecamonas trahens ATCC 50062
ATTACGTACAGCCCCCCCCAACCGCTGTCATCCCTCCCTCCCCCCCCTCTCTCTCCCTCCACTACACCCAACTCAGTCCCTCCCCCCCCCCTCTATCCCTCAAGCATTCATGAGCAGACAGGGGTGGATGCAGCAGTCGCACACAGGGCTCGTGACGGGGGTCTTTGTCCTTGCCCTGGCCCTGGCAGCCGCGCCAGTCGTCTTCTGGCCGCTCGGTGGCGGGGTGCCCGAGCCGGCTGCCGAGACCCTGCATGGCGTACTGTACGGCCATGGCCTGCTGACAGTGGGAGAGGTCAATGGCACGGCATCCGGTCCGTATGCGCTGTTGCTGCATACTATGGGCAAGGCGATGTCGGTGCCGGCGCTGGAGATGGACAAAGCCATGGTGTACGCTGCCGTCCGCGTGGCGCAGATGGTGGTTGTCACCGCCGCACTTGTCGCCGCCGTCTCATCCATCGTTGTCCTCCCGCTCGCCGGCGTGGTGGTTGTACTGTTTGTCACGGGCGTGGCGTTCAACGATGTCATTCTTGCTGCAATGACGAGCCTTGACGAGGGCGCGCTGGTGCTGGCGCTGGGCGTGCTGGCGCTTGCCGGCTTTCTTACCTTTGATGTCAAGCTGTACGCGGCGTGCTCGGTCCTCGCTGCGTTGCTCTCACCAGCGTACACTGTGCTCCTCGCGCTACAGCTGCTGAGCATGTACATTGGCCTCGAGCCGCAGCGGTGGCACAAGATGTGGGCCACGCCGCGGTCGACCTGGCTCTCGCCGATCTGCTTTGGCGCGTTAATGGTGATCGGCGCCGACACGGTGGCCACCGGCGCAACCGACAAGCTTGCGTGGTTCTCGTGGTATGGCAAGCTTGCCTTTGGCTACACCGTTCCCGCCGAAGCATTTGTTGACGGCTCGCAGCCGACGATGACCGAGCTACTGTTTTCGGGCAACACGGCGTGCGTCTCTGTCCTGTTTCTGGCGAGTATCGCGCTCCTCCCGTATTTTGGCCCGCGGTGGTGCATTCCGGTTCCTTACCTGCTCTGGGCAGCTGCACTGAGCAGCTGGCCGAGTTATGCGATCGGGCACGCCGCGCTTGTAGTCTTTGTAGCTGTTCTCACCGTTGCCATCAGCGTCACCGACATGCTGTGGAGAGTGGTCCTCTCGCGCAGCAGCGCAGCGGAGGCCAGCGACGGCGATAGCGAAGGCCAGGGGGTGTTTGGCGCGCCGCCGGCGCGGCGGCCGCCGCAACTGCGCAAGGCCAAGAGCTTCAAGCGGCGCAAGCCGCGTGCGGCCGGCTCGTCGTCTGCGGGCTCGTTTTGCGGCTCACGCGAGGGCGCTGTCCGGCTCATCCTCGCCGTTGCTGGGCTGGCGTATGTCGGCACGCTCCTTGCCGGCGTCCTGCTTTCGACGAGCGCGTCGGCTATGGCGCAGAACGAGTTCTTTGCCACCAAGCTACCGCGTGCGCTAGCGGGCGCGTCGCGCTCGAGCCGCGGCGACGCGTGCGCTACCAACATCGAGAGCCCTTCGTGGCTCCTACCAGCCACATGCAAGACGCCGGTAGTGATCAGCCTTGGTGAGCCGCTGTACCCGACGTACTACGCCGAGGTGGTGCGGGCACGGGCGGCCCCGCAGCCGCACATGGCGCGAATGGTGCTGCCGTTTGAGGTAGGATCGCAGTACGCCAAACTGTGGACAACCCGCAGTTCCGCGGAGGCGGTGGCGCTACCGGAAGAGCTCGCGTTCGACAGCTTCGACGAGGCTGCGATCGCCGAGATGATGGCGGAGACGAGCACGAGCGCCGCAGGCGTTGACCCTCAATTTCTCGTCGCGCCGCCGTCGGCACGGATGCGGATCCACACCATGGGCCGCGGCGCCGCCGGTGGCACCGGACGCGAGGTCGAAGAGGTGGAGCGGGTGTTGCGCCTGGCGTCGCCGCAGCGGGCGGCGGCCGCGCTCCGTGACGTCCAGTTTTTGGTTCTCCACGACCATGCTGCACCGCGGACAGCAACACCTTCGTTGCGCGAGGCGCTCGCGTACGCCGCGCTCGAGGGCATCAACACGACCGCCATTGTCGACACAGACGCCGACGCCGTGCCGTCGCTCGAGCTTCTGCGGTGGCACGCTGCGCTCGGCGCCCATCTCACCACACACTATGAGCTGGTGGCACAGGCGCTTGCAGCGGCGCCGGCCCCGATGGCGAGGAAGGACGAGCCTGGTGTCGTTGCCTCGCAGCTCTGGGTTGCCAAGCAGTAGTAGCCAGTAACAACCAGCAACAACCAGCCGCCACAGTAGATTACTCGCCGCGCCGGCGGAGGTCCGAGGTCGCGGCTGGCGGCGCCGCGGCTGTGGCGCGGATGACGCCATCGGGATGGACAGGCGACACACTGGGGAGCTCAACCACGGCCGGAGCAACCGGCGAGCTGTCGTCGCTGGCTGACGAGACGTTGTCAGAGTCTGTCGGCGGGGTGATGATCGGGCGCGGTGTCGGCGTCGGCGTCGGCGAGCGTGAGTGGAAGCGGGGTGTGACGGCCACCGGCTGGGCGGTGGAGCGCGAGGCCGGGCGCACAGAGGCGGCAGGATGGCGAGCCGCCGAGTGGGAGGTCGGCGAGGCGAGGCAGGCAAAGAGGATGAGCTTGAGAACAAAAAGAAAGATAAGCTGGTAGATGACTAGGGTGGCGACGCCGATGGCGTACGAGGTGTAGAACCAGTGGTACATAAAGTAGCGGAGGCCCGAGAAGCGGGCGACGATGAACAGCTTGGCATCGTAAACCTGCAGCGGCGCCGAGAGCCCGACAACGGCCGCGACGACCGGCCCGGCGTCGGCGTCGTCGACGTACGCCTCGAGCAGCGGAATGGTCAGCTCCTGGGCCTCGTCCAAAAGACGAAAGGTAAGCGGGAGAATGTAGAAGATGCGGTAGGCGAGGCGGACGAGGCGCGATCGAAAGTGCAGGATGCCCGGCCGCAGCGCAGCCGCTAGACGCGGGCCGTAGCTGGCGCCAGCCGCGGGAAGACTCGGGTCGTCGAGGGCGGGCCGGCCGTGGAGCGAGCATGAGACCATAAACGTGCCGAGATCGAGGTTGTGCGGCGACTCGGGGACGCGGAGAACAAGCGCTATATCATAGGCTTGACCGGGACGCAGGAGGCGGGTGGCTGGGTCCGGGACAAGCGGCACATCGGCGCGGGCCGAGTACGGCGTGCCGGGTGGGAGGAGGAGCTGCGGATACTCAAAGTAAACCGGGTTGCCATGCGAGACTTGCGGAATGTACAGGTAGTAGAAGGTCGAGTATGTCCAGAAGGCAGTGGCGGTGACAAAGGCAAGGACGATGGCGTAGATGGTGGCGTAGACGGCGAGCAGAACCACCCGCGACGCAGCCGTCTGTAGCCACGCCTGTGCCTCGGCTTGCCCAGGTACGAGCCAGTGGAGTCCGGTCTGCTCAGCCACCCAGTTCCCAGCACGCCGAGCTCTCTCTTGCACAGCGCGCATGGTGTGGGAGGAGGAAGGGGTGGGTGGGGGAGCAGCTCAGGTTAGGGCTGGGAAGGAAGGGGTGTTTGGCCGAGGCTGGCTGCCCGAGTGGTGGCGTGGCGGAAGCCGCTTGTGCGACCGGACCAGCATTCGTTCATTCGTTCCGTTGCGACATGTCGCAATCTTCGGGGAAGGAACAAAAGGGAGACGGTGGCGGGGTGCGACCATCATTGTTGTTGTTTGGTATCTTGCATTCAAAGTGACGAAATAGCGGTTACCCCTCTCGCTCGCCACTATGCAGATTTTCGTGAAGACCCTGACCGGCAAGACCATCACCCTCGAGGTGGAGTCTTCGGACACCATTGAGAACGTCAAGACCAAGATCCAGGACAAGGAGGGTACGTTCTGAACCTGGTCTCCCTGCTTCTCCTCTTCCTACCGTCTTGCCCATGCCCTACTCGCGGCTTTGGAAGGCGACCTGTGACTTTTTTTCGCTTCGCCCGCCGGAGGCCTTCCAACTGCCCCTTCCCGCCGCCACACTCACACCCACCCTCCCCCGTCGTGTTCCTCCTCTCCACCGTAGGCATCCCCCCTGACCAGCAGCGCCTCATCTTCGCTGGCAAGCAGCTCGAGGACGGCCGCACCCTCTCGGACTACAACATCCAGAAGGAGTCGTAAGTTGCTAATCGTCGCCAGCCAACGGCTCGCCCAATTGGGCCATTCGGCCATTCGGCCATTCCGCCCACTGGGACCGCCACACTTTCGCCCATTCCCATCTGCCCCCCCCCCTGCCCTCTCCCTCGTACTGCAACTCACCTCCCCCTCTCACTTTCTCGGCTTTCATACCACAGGACCCTCCACCTCGTCCTCCGCCTTCGCGGTGGCATGCAGATCTTCGTCAAGACCCTCACCGGCAAGACCATCACCCTTGAGGTCGAGTCGTCGGACACCATCGAGAACGTCAAGACCAAGATCCAGGACAAGGAGGGCATCCCGCCTGACCAGCAGCGTCTGATCTTCGCTGGTAAGCAGCTCGAGGACGGCCGCACCCTCTCGGACTACAACATCCAGAAGGAGTCGACCCTCCACCTTGTCCTCCGCCTCCGCGGTGGCATGCAGATCTTCGTCAAGACCCTCACCGGCAAGACCATCACCCTTGAGGTCGAGTCGTCGGACACCATCGAGAACGTCAAGACCAAGATCCAGGACAAGGAGGGCATCCCCCCTGACCAGCAGCGTCTGATCTTCGCTGGCAAGCAGCTCGAGGACGGCCGCACCCTCTCGGACTACAACATCCAGAAGGAGTCGACCCTTCACCTCGTGCTCCGTCTCCGTTGAGCATCCCCCTCTCGCGTTTGCGAAAGGCCATTTTTGGCGAGAATACATGATAACCCCATAGTTTTCCCTCTCCTTTCAACCGCAACAAGCAGCCCGAACCGCCATCGCGATGCATGCACCCGCCCACTATCGAGTCGTCGGCCAAAGGCCGAGTGCCCGTGCCGCCCCACCAACGGCCTCTCCCACCACGCCACCCCCCACCACGTACACGCACCACCCAACTTGCACCACGTCCGGCTTCCTCTCACCCATTCACACACACCATGCACACACGCCCCACTCTTCCTGGCAGGCAGCGGCTGTGGGTGGCAGCGGCTGTGGTCGTCGCCACCGCACTCCTCAGCAGCGGAGTCAGTGGCCAAACACCTTGCGCCGAGCGCAAGTCGTGCCAGTCATGTACAACAGTCCACTCTGCCACTGACACGCTGTGTTCATGGTGCGGATCGTACTCGGCCGGTGAGTGTGTGGCGGCCAATGCGCTCTGCCCGCGGTCCAAGGAAGCGCTGACACGTAGCGGTGGCACGTGTCCGCCGTCGCCGCTCACGATTGTCCTCCCGATTGTGATCCTCTACTCAGTTCTCACCATCGCCATCCTCATCCAGCACGCGTGGGAGGTCAAGTTCAAGCGCGAGCCGGTGGGCGATGGCCCGTTGCACAACTTTGATCACATGGGCACCCGTGACTCGGCACTTGTCCGCACCATGGCCGAGTCTGAGGAGATCGAGTTCGCCGACTACGAAAGCAGGCGTGACTCCAACTCGAGGTTTGTGACGCTGCTGTCACTGGCGTCTGGTGCTGTGCTGATGGTCATCATGTTTCAGGAGCGGATGGGTCCGACCGCGCTTGTGTTTTCCGTCTCTTTCCTTGGCTTCCTCTCGTTCTCACTCGTCACCAAGGCGCTCTCCAAGCCACGCATCTACATCCTGACTCAGGAGCGCGCGGTTGTGTGCCGGCCCAAGTGGTGTGGTGTGTGGGGCCGCGTGTGCAAGGTCTATCTCCCGCGCGAGATGCGGTTTGTCTCGGTCCGCTCGTACCGCGATGGCCTGGGCTCGGTCTTTTTCACCACCGAGGACGGGCACGACGATAGCCCCGAGGCCATGGAACGCATCACCGGCTTTGACAACATCCGCCGCGCCGAAGAGGTCTATCGCCTGCTCGCCACATGGCGGGCTCAGCACCGGAGCGAGGCTCCACCGACCGTCGTCAACCGCTCGCCGCAGAAGAAGCCGAGCGTGGGCGAGCGGGTGCAGACGCTGATCACCACCGTGCTCTTTGTCGGCTTCTTTGGCGCCTTTGCCGTCCTCTTCCTCACTGGCGACGAGAACGGCTCGTACCTGTGGTACATTTGGGTCCTTGTCCCGTACGCCATCATCTGGCTCGTCTGCTTCATCATCTGGGCCCGCTACCGGCTCGCTCTCAAGCGGCGGCGATCGCAAGGCTTTATGATTCTTGACACGGCCTTTTCGCCGGCATTGATGCCGGGCGCTCCCGCCGTCTTTACCAACGGCGGCTTTGGGCCGGCGTCGGTGTCTGATGATGAGTCGGCAACGCTGTCGTCGTCGAGCGTCTCGGTGCTCCATGACGTCCACCTTGAGGTTAAGCCGGGCGGTGAGCCGACGTCTGCCGTCAAGGTGCCACCGGTCCCGGGCCCAGCCGGCCAGCCGCTCCCGCCGGTTCCGGCCGCGCGCTCGCGATCGGGAACCCGCGACTCGACCTCGTCATGCAGCTCGAACTCTTTGTAGCCAGCTGGCAAATACATCTCATTGTGTCGCAGATGACCGCGCTGTGGCGGCGTGGTACTTGGCCTCTTCAGCCTCGGCCTCGGCAGCCTTGTCGGCGCGGGCGAGGAGAGCCGTGAGCGCACGGATCTCACGGTCGTGCTGCCGATGCTTGTCGTGGAGCTCCTCGATCTCGGAAGAAATGCCCTCGGCGGTCTGCTGAAGCTGGTCAAGCTGCGCCTCCTCTAGTGCATTGACGCGGGCGGCGAGGAGCGAGTGAACCGGCGACGACGTGGCGGCAGCGGTAGTGAGCAGGTGGGCAAAGGCCGGCGAGGGCGAAGAGAAGACAAACTGGTCAAAGGTCTCGCGGAGAACAGGCTTGGACTGAACGATCTTCATGCCGCCGTCGTCGAGCTCAAAGAGCTTGAGCATGTGGTACATCTCGACGGGCTTGAGCGAGACGTCGCGGAAGTAGACCTTGATGATGATCTCAAACTCGCCCCAGCCACGCTCCTCGATCTGGAACGGGTACGAGGTCACCGTCCGCACAGGCTCGGGAAACGAGGGATGCAGATGAAACTCGACCTTGCGGACGTATGCCGCCATGTCCGAGCCCACGCCACGGACAAAGGCGCACCATCGATGGGTAAACTCCGAGGTCACCTCGTCACCGAGCCACACCGCCACCGTCCCGTAGACAAACGACTTTGAGATGCGCTGTGGTTCCATATTGGCCTGTATGTATATGTATGTGTGTATGTATGTGTGTGTGTGTGTGTGTGTGTGTGTGTGTGTGTGTGTGTATGTGTGTGTGTGTGTGCGTATGTGTGTGTGTATGTGGGAGAAGTGGTGGTGAGTGTTGGTGGGTGTGGTGGGTGTGGTGGTGGTGGAGGGTGTGGTGGTGATAGTGCTGCTCTGCTGCCACAGCCTGG
>NW_013657632.1:254679-268570 GCF_000142905.1 Thecamonas trahens ATCC 50062
TGCTCTGTTTTCCAGTGCTTGGTGTGGGCGATGGGTTTGTTTTATGGGGGGAAAGGTTGGGTACTTTTTGGTGGTTTGGGGGGGGGGGGGGAATTTGGTCCTCCCTCCCCCCCCCCCCCAGGGTAAAGGGGCGGGGGGGGGGGGGGGGGGGGGGAGAGACGGGGAGATTATTGTTCCAGTTTGACGGTAAAGAGCACACAGAATCGCACAGAAAGGACACTGAAACAAGACTTATGTTATGGATAGGTAATGGTACGGGTCGACGAAATGAAGCTCTTCTCCTTGCTCCCCATCTCCCTTATGAATCCCCCCCCCCTCCTCCCCCCCCCCCCTCCTCCTCCTCCAAGCCCCATACCCTGGCAACGGCAAACATGTACATCATCGTGTCTCTCGATCATCATCTCTCACATCCCTCCCGTACAATAGACTTCGTGCCAACTTCACGAGTACCCCACACCGTCATCCCCACTAACCGTGAAAAAAATGGTATTCTCAGTGGTATCTCGCCTGCGACGGTAGTACTCGTCGCACGCCTGCACCGTCCCCCTGTCCTCGGCGTCAGTCAAGCATGCATGCCAAACTCGCTCAAAGGTGCATGGCTGTAGTGTGGCTGGTGGCAGTCGTTGTGGCTGTGGTGGCTGTGGTGGTGGTCGTCGTCTGCCCACCTGCTGTGGTGGGGAATGACCTTGTCTACATTCGGCCTTTGGAGATCGCAATATCGAGCCACGATACGCCCTATAATCCCTGGAAGGTGAAGGCGGCGGACATGGACAACGATGGCGATTTGGACATTATCACGGCCTCGTACTCGAATATCTTATATGGCGGTGGTGTGAGAATTGACTCTAACAACTACAACGGCAGCTTCACCATGGTCTATTTTGATCCGCATCGCTTTCCGCGCAGCGTCGACTGCGCCGACATGAACGGAGACGGCTGGACTGACATAGTGTTTGCCAGCTTCGACGATCTATTGCTGCGTCTCGCAGTGCCGGACAAGCCGTTCGAGTTTCATCCGATTGTCACCGTCCAGGCTGTGACCCAGTCTCAAGTCATCATCATTGCGGACATGAACAGTGACGGCTGGCCCGACATCGTCACTTGGGAGAAGGTAGCAACTGAAGACGTGCTTGTCTTTCTCAACTTTCTCAACACGACTTCCACCTTTGACCGCCTTGTTCTCCGCAGCGATCCAGGCTTCACACCGCTCGTAGCGGACATTGCCGTCGACGACATGGACAGAGACGGGGCGTTGGATGTTGTCGTCACCACAAGCACCGCCGTCTACTGGATTCGCAACATGCATGGCAACGAAACAATGTTTTCTGACCCGATTTTGATCGGGAACTGCCCTCGAAACGTGTACTCGGTCGACGTAGGCGACGTGACCGGCGACGGCATGCCCGACGTCGCTGCTATTAGCTACCAGGGCAACGTTGCTGTTGTTTTTGCCAACAACGGGAGCAGTTCGTTTGACGTTCTCGCGGAAGTCTCTGCGTATCGCGGATTCACGATTGTGTTGGCCGACGTCAATCTGGACGGCAACGTCGACGTCACATACTCTTCTTATCTCGGCGACGCGGTCATGTGGTGCAACAACCGGTTCGGCAACGGCACGTTTGACGACTGCGTCGGAAGCCAAGTCATTCTTTCCAATGTGCGCTCCCACACAGTTGCCGACATTGATGGCTACGGCATGCTCGACATTGTCGGACTCTCGCCGTCCCTGGGCACGTATTGGTTGCCTGCCACACCAGTCTATGGGCCGTTGTCATCGCTCGAGTCCAATGTCACCACACTCACCGGCTTTACCCACGAAGACACCGTGCTCAGCCTCGGGCTTCGCGACGTTGTCGGCGACCCGCTCAGCGGGCTTGTCTCTCCAGGTCTCGTCGACATCGGCCTCCGGTTTGGCGAGGAGATGTGGGAGGTGACCGACAAGTGGATAGTGCCTCGTGGCACGTACATTGATGGTCCTGCCCTGCAGTTTACTGTCAATGTCGCTGAGCCGGGCTCGTACACCATCACCATGTCGGTCTACGGCGAGCCTGTCGCCAACTCACCGTCTGTCTTTCTTGCAGCGCAGCTGTGTGAGCCTGGCGAGCACGTCAAGGACAACATTCTTTGCGTGCCGTGTGAGAAGGACACGTTTTCCGAGGAGTATGCCGTTGCGGCGTGCGAGCCGTGCCCTCTGCAAATGACATCGCCGGCCGGCTCCGACTCGTACCTCAACTGCATCTGTACGCCGGGCTACTGGTTCGGTATCGCGCCGCGCGCCCCCGGGCGTTTGTGCGAGCTGTGCCCGGCCGGCGGTGTATGTGCCGGTGGTGATGCTGTCCCGGTTGCTGCCGAGGGCTTTTTCGAGGTCTCGCCCGGCTCTGCCCAGTTTGTCGAGTGCCCGCGGGAGGGCTCATGCGCCGGGGCCAACCGGTGCCAGTCGGGCTACACCGGGTACCTCTGCGCCACCTGCTCGTCCGGTTACTACTCTGCAACAGCAGTGCGATGCCGGGCGTGTCCAAAGCTGCCACTCATTCTGTTTGCATCAACATGTGCTGGCCTGGGCCTTGTCGCCGTCGTTGTCGCCATTATCATCTCGTGGTCGGTTGCCCGGTCGGTAGCCGCCACGCCGTCGTATGAGATGACAGCTGGGATGCTGGTCTCGGCCGAGCGCATCCGCCAGTTCCGCACCAACCTTGTGCCGACCTCAGTCTCGATGGTCCTTGTTGCCTTTCAGATTGTGGCCATGATCGCACAGCTTGACTTTTCTTGGACTCGCGAGTCGCAAGCCGTTCTGAACGCCTTTCTTGTTGTCAACATCGACACCTCGCTGTTTGCCTCCGAGTGCGCCGTCTCTACGTTTCACGCCAAGTACGTCATTTCTCTCCTCCTCCCGCTTGTTCTTCTCATCCTTGTCGCGGTCGTACTTGTTCTCCTGCGCGCTATGCCGCGTCTTATCTCGTTTGCGAGTCACTTGGTCCAGGTCCCGAACCGGGTCCTTGTCGACGCGGCCGTCTTTGTCACCTCGCCGCTGCTGTACATTCCTGTCTCGCGGGCGGCGCTAGTCCTCTTTGGCTGTGTCCGGCAGAGCAACGGCAAGTGGGTCCTCACCATCGACCGTGGCGTCGAGTGCTTCGACCAGGCCTGGTGGCGCGTGGCACCGTTTGGCCTCTTTGTCGTCGGCGTCTTTGTCATCGGCATTCCTGTGTACTTTGGACTCTCGCTCTTCAAGCACCGGACCTTGCTCTTTGAGGCGCACAACCTGGTGCGCTTTGGCCCGCTCCACCGACTGTATCGGCGCCACTACTACTGGGGCGAGGTGGCAAATTTGGCCAAGCGGCTTGGACTCGTCATGGTCGCCGTCTTTCTCACCGGTGCGCAGCTGCTGCAGCTCGCCATCCTCGTCGTCATCCTCGTCATGTCTGTCGTCATCGTCTCACGGTACAGCCCGTACTACTACCCGCTGTACAACACTGTCGACCTTCGGCTGGGCTGCGCGGTGCTCGGCCTCGTTATGGTTGCTGTCGCCTCGTACTCTGAGCGACGCAACACTCGATTCCACCCTCACCTCCTCGCTGCTACCATTGTCTTTACTGTCGTCCTCCTTGCCGTCTCTCTCCACGCCATCTTTATCGACGTCCAGCATCTGTACAAGACTCGCCAGATAGACGGCTACGCTGTGTCTGAGCGCCAGCGTCACATGCGTGTTGTGCTTGAGACAGAGCTGCTCGACATGGAGGCATCTGCCGCTGTCCGCGCCGCCGCGGACGCCTTTCTCATGGCCATGGAGGCTGAGTCTGTTGCCAACGATGTTCTCCTGGGCGACATCAAGATGGACGAGATCGCCGTCAACCTTGACGATGCCGAAGCGACACCCGCCATGCGTGCTGCTGCCGACGATGCCCTGGCTGCTCTTGAAGCGTGAACCCATTGTAAAACCTGATGTGGCGTGGCGGGTGAGTGACATGGAGCAACGCGAGGAGTGGCATCCGCGCGAGTGGCATCCGCGCGAGCGTCGGCTGGGCGAACATACACCACCACAACTTGGTTCAAGAACAACGCACTTCTGCCCGGCGGCAAGGACACAGCTCTCCCATTCACCTCGCTTCCGCAGCCCTCCTCCCTCCTCCCCACACACTAGGCATGGATCCAGGCCATGCCTTTCACCTGGACATGCAGCGGGCCATTGTGGCCTCCCTGGCGAGCATAGCACCTCCTCCGCGGGCTGCACCAGCACCTGCTCGGGCGACAGCGGGTCGGGCGGCTGGCCGCACCAGTGCGCCGCGGGCTTCGCACACTCCTCTATTGCCACGACTGCGAGCGGCGGGCGGATCTTCATCTTCGCGGGCGGCGGCAGGCACAGGGCCGCGACTGGGGCGGCGCAATCAGCTGGCGCGCGAGGGCATCTTGCCACGGTCCACGTCTGGTCCGGGCTCGTCGGGTCCGACATCGGCGCCAAAGTCGGCGTCGCCGGTGCGGACAAGTGCAAGCGGCCGATCGGCGGGCCGACGGGCTGGCGATGGCCGTGGGCGAGCAAGCACAGTCTCGCCATCGGCGCTGAGTCAGCGGCGGCGGCGCAAGGAGCGGGCGCGCTGTGGCGGCGACGGCGGCGGCGACGACAGCGGCGTATGGATCGACAAGACTGGAAAGGGCATGATGCGGCGGCGCGGGCGAGTGTGGTGCCTCGACTCGACCATTTCGATGTTCTACGGCGTGGTGTATACGCCGTCGGTGGCGTCTCGGCCGGTGGCCAAGTCGCGGTACTCGTTCTCGCTCACCGCGATTGTGTCCAAGGTCAACCGCGCCGATCCACAGACGCTGTACATTGTGCTCAAGTGGGGAACAGGCAAGGGCCTCAACTGCGTGGCGCTCGCTGTGTCGACAGCCAAGTACCTTTGGTCGGCGCTGCAGTTTGTCAACTCGCAAAAACGCTCATCGCCAAGCGGGCTGACCGCAGGCTCAAGCCGAACATCCCCATCGACATCACCATCGACGTTGACGGCTCGCATGTTTCACTCTACGGCAACTCAGTGTGCATTTTTGACAGCCTCGATCTCTCCCATTGCACCGACGCACTTGACGGGCCCATCGGCCTCGGCATCTACCGCGGCCTGGTCTCGATCAACAGCATTGCGCTCGTTCCGTTGGTCGACTCGCCGTTTGCTGGTACCGGGGGCCATGTACACGGCTTGGCTCGAGGCAAGCACAAGAGCAAGCGCAAGGGTAAGGGCAAGACCGACGCGTCGGCGGGCGGCGATGAGCCGAGCGCGGCCTCTCCGCCGCTGGCCCGCCGCGGCAATCAGCCGTTCCTCACCGGGCCAACCATCACTGGCGCAACCAAGAGCCCGGGCGGGCCGAGTTCGGTCTCGCCGTCCAAGGTGCGAGCGAGCCACTCCCGACGGCTTGACTCGCCTGTCCGGCGGCAGCCGCCGCGTCGCATAGACAGCAGCTCTAGTTCGGCAGACTCGCTGACATCGAGCTCATCGTCGAGACCGCGACGGCCGACGAGGCGGACGCACAAGGCTTACGGCTCGAGCGCAGGCTCGTCGAGCTCATCGAGCTCGTCGTCGAGCGAACCTGTCCGGCCAGTGGAACGCTACCAGGCGCCGATTCCGACGGACGCGCCGCTGGTGGAGATGATCGAGACGTACATGCTCGAGGACGACCCGAATGTGAGCTGGGACGACATCGCCGGGCTCGACGAGGCCAAGCGAGTGCTCCAGGAGGCTGTCGTCCTTCCGCAGATGCTGCCCGAGTACTTCACCGGCATCCGCCGGCCGTGGAAGGGGTGCTCCTCCACGGCCCACCCGGGACGGGCAAGACAATGGTGGCGCGGGCGGTGGCGTCCGAGTGCGAGACGACGTTTTTCAACGTCTCGTCGTCGACGCTCACCTCCAAGTGGCGCGGCGAGTCAGAGCGGCTGGTGCGGGTGCTGTTCGACATGGCGCGTCACTATGCGCCATCGACCATCTTTATCGACGAGATCGACTCGATTGCGTCCAAGCGCGGTGGGCAGGGCGAGCACGAGGCGTCGCGGCGGGTCAAGTCGGAGCTCCTGGTCCAAATGGACGGGGTGAACACAGCCGTGGCCGAAGCCGCTGCGTCGGCAGAGGGCAGCAGCGGGCCGATGAAGCTTGTTACCGTCCTCGCTGCCACCAACTACCCGTGGGCACTCGACGACGCCATGCGAAGGCGGCTAGAGAAGCGGATTTACATCCCGCTGCCGAACTTGGAGGCCCGGCAGCGGCTGCTGACCATCAACCTTCAGTCGGTGGTGTACGACGAGGCGGCGCTGGACCTTTGCGAGCTTGCACGACGGATGGACGGCTACTCGGGCGCCGACATCACCAGCGTCTGCCGCGACGCTGCGCTCAACAAGCTTCGAAAACGCATCAAGGGCCTTTCGCCGAAGCAGATCCGCAAGCTCAAGTCCGAGGATGTTGACGAGCCAGTGACCATGGACGACTTTGACACGGCGCTCGCCAACGTCTCGGCTTCAGTCAACCGCAACGAGATCGCCCGCTTTGAGGCCTGGCACGCCGAGTTTGGCTCGGAGTAGTCGCGGCGTAGCCGAGCCTTCGACGCTTCGATGGTTTATCCGCAGCCATCACCATCACGCTGGAGTCAGGTAGGCTGGCAAGCAGCGGCTGTCTTGGGCCACCATCGCAAAGACTGCCGACCACAACGAGCCACCCAGCAGGACAGCAAACGCGATCAACCATACCCAGCCCATGCACCCCGCTCACTACGCCAGGGCAAACAAAAAAGATGAACCTCTTGGACAAGTCCAGTATTTTTCTCCATATTGACGGCAATGTGTGTGCGTTTGATGAGGGGAGGGCAGGGAATGGGCCCGGAAAAAAGGCCCGAAAAAGTTCCCCGTCGCCTTTCCCCTCCTGTAGATTCTTCGCTGGCCACCGCTCTCGCACCCTCTGCCCCCCCTTGGCGACCGGCCCTACCCTCACTACTGCACGAGTCTGGCAAGCGACGACACTGTAGTACGCCTTTGGACACCATGGACATCTTCCCCGCCCCTAGTATTTTCCGCGCCTTCCGTAAGCCTGCCCATGGCCCTGTGACTGCCGTCTCGGTCGGTGGCGGCAGCGCGTCGTCGCCGTCGCCGGCTGCTGCCGCTGCGGCAGCTGCCAAGGCCGGCCTCCCGCTCCGCCCGCTGCTGGGCGAAGCAGGCAGCGGCGGGTGCAAGGATGGGACGGCTGGCGAGGCTCTGCTCCGACCGGGCTGCCCTGAGACTGCCCCACCGCAGGCACTGGCGCTTGCCGTGGGCCGGCCCGGCTGCCGCCTCGGCTCGCCGCCGCCGCCGTCGCGACCGTCGTCGGTTTTTTCGCCCAGCGCTTCGCCGCGGGCGACCTCTCCCGGTGCATCGGCGGCACCGCGTCCGGCACGGACTATCTCGCGGGTTCCTTCGGCGTCGCTGCGAGACGCCCGCGGCATGTCTGGTCCTCTGGGCACGCTTTCTGTCGCCACATCTGCAGCGCCGATGCCGGCGGCTGCTGGCGGCGTGTCGGCCGCACCGACGCCGTCGGCTGGCGGGATGCCGCTGCTGGCCTCGCTGCCGGCGATGCCGCTGGCGACCACGTCGCTGGCAACCACGCCGCGCCCGTCGACGCCGGCTCCGATGGCGGTCGCCGCCTTGGCTGCCGCTGAGCCTGCTGCCTCTGCTGCTGTCTCACTGATGGACCGGCTCGAGGCGCAGCGCGTCCGCATCGAAGCCGAGAACGCCGAGCTCAACTCGGAGGTGGAGGATCTGACTCGACTGCTCGAGCTTCAGGAGGCTGCACGCGACTCGCAGGAGACGCGACTGTCGCAGCTCTCGTCAGCGTCGCGGGCGCGGTCGGAGCTGCGCAGTGACGGCGTGACTGCGCCGCCGCCGGTCGAGATGGGCTCGCGCAAGCGGCGCCGGGCGCTTTTGAGTGCCAGAACGAGTGCGATGACTCGCCTTGCGCGTCTCCAAGCCAGCTCGCGTCGGCAGACACCCCACTGACCGCCATGGCGCTCGCCGCCAAGCTCCGTGCCGCCTCGGACGCTCTCTGGGTCGACGTCTTCAATGGCACGACCAAGCCGTTTGCCGAGCGCGGCTCGGTCTGCGTCTTTATCGACTCGCCGCCGCACAAGCGCCACAAGCCGCTGCCGTCACCACTCCGATGAGCCGCGTGCACACGATCACGCGTCGTGGCATGTGTGGACTTTGCAGCGGTGAGGCGGTTGTTGGCGCTGCGGTATGTAGCGCCCCCTCCTCGCCGCCGGCCTCTCCGGTATGGTGGCGATGTTCAAGTGAACGACGATGATGTTTCGCAAGAGATGCAGATTGCCAGCAGCAACAGGTGTGTGGAAAGGGAGAGAGGGAACAATGACAAAGGCTCAAAGAGGGCTTTAGCGGCGCTCGTCCTGCTGGACACGCTTGGCCTTGACCGGGCGCGAGAGGAAGTCCGAGAACTCGTCAAACGGCACAGCGGTAAAGTAGGTCGGGGCCCAGAGCTCCGGGGTGAGGACACCGTAGGTCTTGGTGACGGCCGAGAAGGTGGCCTTGAGGAAGTTGCCCATGGTCGCGGTCTGGCCGGACGACGAGGTGTAGACATCCTTGACACCCGCCATCTGGAGAAGCTTCTTGGGCGCGCGGGCGGCGACGACGCCGGTACCACGCGGGGCCGGGATGAGACGAACACGGACGGAACCGCACTTGCCGGTGACCTTGACGGGCACGGTGTGGGGCTGGCCCATAGTGGAACCCCAGTAGCCACGGCGGATCGGGAGGACGTTGAGCTTGGCCTGGATGAGGGCACCGCGAATGGCGAGGGCAACCTCCTTGGAGCACTTGACGCCAAGGCCGAGGTGGCCGTTCGAGTCACCGACAAGGACAAAGGCCTTGAAGCGGGTGCGCTGACCGGCGGTGGTCTGCTTCTGGACGGGCTTGATCTGCATGACCTCGTCCTTGAGCGCCGAGCCGAGGAAGCGGTCGACGATCTCGGCCTCCTTGATCGGGATGGAGAAGAGGTAGATGTCCTCAATCGAGTTGATCTTGCCAGCCTTCACCAGACGGCCGAGCTTGGTCACGGGAACCCACTCGGTCTTGTCGCGGTCGCCACGGCGGCCACCACGGCCACGGCCACGGCCACGGCCACGGCCGCGCTCGCCGAAGCCACCACGGAAGCCACCTACATTCGCTCGTCAGAGAGAAAGAGAGTGAGTGTATGTGGGGGGGAGGGGGGGGGAGGGGGGGGGGGGCGGTGCGAGTCGCAAATCATACAAAATCATCACATCCGTCTGGGAGAAGGAGGGTAGGAGCTAGGAAGGTGGTGGTGGGCATTGCAGATGGGGAGGGGGGTGGGGGGGGGGGGGGGAGAATAGAGGGTATGCAGGGGAGGGCGGGTAGTGGAATTGTGGGTGCTCGGGAGGTACGTACCCTCACCACCAGCGGGGGCCGGAGCGTTGTTGTTGTCAGCCATTGTTTGTCCTTTTTGCTAAAAGCCGTAAAGTGTGCTTTGGAATCAATGGTTGCCTTCCGTTCATTGTTCAACCATGGTCAATGACTGTCATTCGCATTGGTTGGTCGGTTGGTCGGTTGGTCGGTTGGTCGGTTGGTCGACGGGTTGGGTGGGTGGGTGGTGGTGGCATGCTGCTGGTTGTCTGCTGCCGGTTGGCCGATGGCTACAATCGGCCACGTTTGCGCTTCTTGGCGGCGGCTGCCGATTGCATGTGGACAGCGGCGATGAGGTCGGCGGTCGATGGGAGCTTGTCCTTCTTCTTCTTCTTCTTCTTCTTCTTGGCCTTGTCCTTGCCTTTCACCCCGGTCTCGAGCAGCGGAGCGGCAGAAGACGGCGGCGGCGGGGCGGAAGAGGGCGGCGGCGGCGGAGCGATCCCACCTGTGGGAGTCGGTGCCGAGTGGCGGCGCTGTGAGACGACACCAATGGCGACCGACGCGGCGCGTGACCGCGGCGGGGCGGATACGGCCGACGACGGTGCGCGCGAGAGGGCGCGCGAGAGCCGCATCTCCTCCTCCATGTCGGCCTTGCGCGAGGCGAGCTCACGTGCGCGCGAGGCGCGCGAGCCGATGCCATCTTTGACGGCGTAGAACGCCGAGCCAAACTCGGCGAGCCAGTGCGGATCGACGGCGGTCACCACCCGCATGTACTCCTTCGAGGTGAGGACGAGTTCGTGGTAGACGACGTAGTCGGCCGAGTAGCCGAGCCCGATGAGCGCCGACGACGGATGTAGGTGGCACGGCATGGCAGTGAGGAGATTGACATATTCGTCGATGCCCTTGATCCGGGCCGCCTTTTCAAACATGGCGCCGGCGATGGTCTTGCGGACCACATCCCAGTCAGAGCCACACGAGATGACCGGCAGCCGCTGCGACTTCATGATGTCCAGCAGCTGGGCGCGGACTTCGCGGACCCGGATGAGGGCCTTCATCTGCACAAAGTGCTTGGTGCACCATGCACTCGAGCACTTGTTCGCTGTCCACTGCTGGTAGACGTGGAGGAGGGTGAGATGGTCCGACTCGGCGACGTTGAACTTTTCGCGCGCCGCGTTGGCCTCGGTCTCGCGCGACTTGGGCCGCGCAAACACGTTGGGCACCGAGAGCATGGCAGTGATGATGACCACTTCAGCCGAGCACCCCAGCTCTGCCGAGAGCACAAGCATCTTGGAGAGCTGCGGATCGAGCGGAAACTCGACCATGAGCCGCCCAGTCGCCGTCAGCTCACCCACGTTGTCGAGCGCGCCAAGGACCCAGAGCTGGTACATCGACGAGAGAATGGTGTCCTCCGGCGGCGGATCCATAAAGTTAAATTGCATCAGCTCGTCAACGCCGAGCGACTTGAGCAAGAGCACCACGTTGCCGAGATTGGTCCGCTGGATCTCGGGAATGCCAGTCGACAGCATCTCGAGCTCGTACTGCGACCGGGTGTAGAGCCGATACGCCGTGCCCGGCCCGGTTCGCCCGGCACGCCCCGACCGCTGGTTCGCGTTGGCTTGCGAGATTGGCGTGACCAGCAGCGCATCCATGCCGATTCGCGGGTTGAACGCCTTGGTCTTGCAGTAGCCACAGTCGACAACATAAACAATGCCGTCGACCGTCAGCGAGGTCTCGGCAATGTTTGTTGCCACCACGCATTTGCGGAAGCCCGGCGGCGCTGCCTCGAACACCCGCGACTGCATGTCCGCAGGGAGCTGCGAGTAGATGGGCAGCATGAGGAGCGGCGCCGGCGTGTCGAGCTCGTCAAGCTTCTCCATCGCCAGCTGGCAAACGGCTTCCACCTCGGCTTGTCCCGTCATAAACACCAGGATGTCGCCGACAGGCTGCGAGAGGTGGATCCGCAGAATCTGGTTGACGGCCGCGTCAACGTAGTCCTCCTGTACTGTTTTGGAGAAGAGGACGTCGACCGGATACGTCCGCCCAGGAATGGAAAAGATGGGCACGCCACCAAAGAACGCAGAGAACTTGTCGGCGTCCATCGTTGCAGACGTCACAATGACTTTGAGATCCAGCCGCTGCGCGAGAACCCGGTGGAGGAGGCCGAACAGGACGTCGGTGTTGAGCGACCGCTCGTGCGCCTCATCAAGCACCAGGACCGAGTATCCGTCGAGCGCCGAGTCGCGCAGCGACTCGCGAAGCAGCATGCCGTCGGTCATGTACTTGATCCGTGTCGTCGGCGATGTCATGTCCTCGAACCGGATCGAGTACCCAACCTCGGCGCCAAGCGGGACGCCGACCTCTTCGGCCACACGCTTTGCCACAGACATGGCTGCCACTCGCCGCGGCTGGGTGCACCCGATCTTGAGACCGCCTGCGGCATACCCGTCCTCGTACAGATACTGCGGAAGCTGAGCGTTTTGCCGGACCCGGTCTCGCCGATGATGACAACGACCCGGTTCTCGCGGATGACCTGGAGCAGCTTGTCGCGGACGGTGTAGATCGGCAGCGACTTGCGGGTAGCAGCCAGACTCTCCGACGCCGTCGCCCGCTCACCGGCTGTTGATGTCTTGCCTGCGCCGTACTGTGATGCGGCGCGGGTGTCGCCCGACTGGGCGGCGGCCTCGAGCGCGGACTCCTCGGCCCGCTTCTGCGCGCGGAGCTGGCGCTGAATCGCCGACAGCCGTGCGTCGTCCTGCGCGTTCTCTTCCGCCGCCGAGACCCGCATCAGCTTCCCGAGCTGGGTCCCGGCAAGCTTCCAGTATTGGCCCTCGGCCTTCAGTCGCTCTGCGCGGGCTCGGAACTCGCGGAGCGCCGCCGAGCCCTTGCGCGCAATGACAGCCATGTCCGACGTCGGATCCTTAACACACGACACCATGGAGCTCTGCTTGGTGTACTTGATGCGGCCGTCGAGGAACGGCGGGACCGAGAGCGTGACAAGCATGTGGACCCGGAGGTGCGACTCATCGTCGTCGCCGGCCAGCAGCGTCCGCACCTTGCGCACGCCCTTGACTCCCGACGACGCCATCCGGTCGCGCTCCCACTTGTCGAGCGCCGAGGTGTACGCAGCTTGCTTGGCCGTCAGCGACCCAACTTGCTGCTTGGCGAGGTGTGCGCCCGCCTCCATCCGCGCCTCGGGCGCCGCCTCTGCCGCTACGACCCACGGGTCCGCGTCGGGGTCATACACTCCGCCATCGTCGTTGTACCACTCGCGGTCGCCCTCGCGCTCAAGTACCTCAGCCTCGACGTCTTCCATCGACGCCGCTGGCGCCGGCGCGCTGCTTGCCGCGCTCCTTGGCCTGATCCTGCTCGCGTCGCCACGACTCCCACGCTGCTCATTGCCAAACGATAGCAACCGCGCATCCGCAGGCGCCACGCCGCTCTTGGCCCGCTTCCGCTCGCCTGCTGCACCTCCCTCCGGACTGCGGCGTCGTTTGAGGCCCATCCCGGCTGGCTGGCGGCGGCTGCCCTGACCAATCTCGTCAAGCATCTCCTGGGCGGTCTCGGTGGAGACCTTGCCAAACTCGGACAGACCTACGCGAGCACACCCGGATGAGCACCATGCCTTTTTCCTCTCCTCCTCCCCTTCTTCCCTCCTCCCACACCCGTCAACGTACGTGCTACCAGGTCGTCCGCCGAGGAGGCAGCCCGTGCGGCGGCGAGAGCAGCGGCGCCAACACGAGCGTCTGTCGTCGGCATGTTGAGCTCATTACCCATCCACAAGGCAAACGTCTCTGCCACTCGCTCATCGCCCATCTTCCCACTCCTCTCCACACTGTTGTGTTGAGCAGCACCAGTCAGCGCGCGTCAAGTGTCCAACAACCAGCCCCTAGGGCTACCACTATGATCGGGAGCGGTCATTGAGTCGACCGAGTCGCTGCCGAGTCGCCGCCGAGTCGCCGCCGAGCCGTCGCCCAGCCGTCGCCGAGCCGTCGCTCACGCCAATCACCGACCGACTCGATCCTCTCACGTGACCGACCGACGACGGGCGCCGACGACGATGACGACGACCACAACGACGACGACGACCACGACTCATCCCACCTCCACTCCCCCCCGCCCCACCTTCCCCCACCCCACCCCACCCCTCGCCCGCCCTCTACCATGCCCAACACACCCGTGGCCCCACGGCTAGACTTGGCCGTCAGCCTCGCCCTTGCTCTGGCTTGCTTGCTGGTCATGGTGGCCGCAGTGGGCGACGCTACTGCTGCTCCTCTGCCTGCTGGCTCGGCTTCACACTCTCGATCTCTTCCGCTCTCTACCAATAGCGGAGATGGTTCGGTGGGCGCGGCTTCGTACGGCCTGCCGCTGCCACCCGGTGGCTCGCCCGACTCTGCACAACGTGGCGGTGTCGAAGCCGACGCACCACCGCCGCCTCCGCTGGGGGCACCGCCTCCGCCTCCTGCGCCTGGAGCACCACCTGCACCACCGCCGCCGCCGCCATCGCCGCCTCCGCCTCCT
>NW_013657632.1:268695-285056 GCF_000142905.1 Thecamonas trahens ATCC 50062
CGGTGTTATGTTTCCGCCGCCTCCGCCTCCTGCGCCGCCGCCGCCACCATCGCCGCCACCGCCGCCGTCGCCACCACCGCCGCCGCTCTGCTCGCCGTCGATGGAGCAGTTTGCGCTAGCCACGTTCTACAACGTCACGGGCGGATCCGGCTGGGACAACCAGGGCAGCGGCGACGGACAGTGGATGACCGGGCCGGATCACTGCCAGTGGCGTGGGGTGATCTGCGACTCGCACCAGTGCGTTATCACCCTCTACATGCCAAGCAACAACTTAGTGGGCTCGCTCCCGTCGGAGCTGGGCATGCTCCAGCAGCTGAGCCAAGTCTATCTCCCCGGCAACATGCTGTACTCGTACATTCCGCACGAGCTCGCGGGCCTGCCAAACCTCGTCCACGTTGACCTTTCGAGCAACCGGCTGCAGGGCACGATCCCGTCGATGTGGAATGTCAACATCACGGTCCTCAACTTGTTTGACAACAAGCTCGAGGGCACGGTGCCAGCAACGTTTGGGAGCTTTGCGCAGCTCACGGCGCTCTCGCTATACCACAACTTTATTAACGGCTCGCTGCCGGACCTCTCGGGATGCACGGCGCTCACTACGCTCGACGTCTCGTTCAACAAGCTCACTGGCGAGCTCCCGTCCTGGCTCTCGAACCTACCAAACCTGTCTGCGGCCAACTTTTCGACCAACGGTATCACAGGCACCTTTCCGCCGTCACTCTCGGCCATGCCGTCCATTGCCGAGTTTGTGGTCTACGAGAACTTTATCAACGACACGGTGCCGCGGCTGTTTGGGGACTTGCCTGCGCTCATTCGCCTCGACCTCTCCAACAATCTACTGCACGGCTCGCTCGACGCCCTTCTGGAGTCCGACTTTCTCGCGCCCATCGAGTACCTCTCGATCAGCTCTAACGGCCTCACAGGCACCCTCCCGCCGGACCTGTTCAAGTTCCTCGGCTCGCAGGTCTCGTTTGTTGATCTCTCGTCGAACCATCTGTCGGGCTCCATCCCGGGCGCAGGCACTTCGCTCCTCTCACAGCTCTTCTCGCTCAATCTCTGCTGCCAGCACTTTTCCGGTGCGCTCCCTCAGCTCTCAGCCGATGTCCTGCCGACGCTCAACTTCTTGGACTTTTCGCGCAACGAGCTCAACGACACGCTTGTTCCGTTGGCCTCGCTGGCAGCCGCGCCGCTCACCTCGCTCAACCTCGACGCCAACCACCTGCATGGCTCGGTGGAGGCTATCCAGGATCTGTTTGGGACAGCGACCAAGGCGTCGTACAACATGCGCGTCCTCTACCTCTCGCAGAACAACCTGACTGGAACGCTGCCGGAAAAGTTGTGCAACGCCGGCTTTCTCATCATCGCCTCGTTTGCCGACAACCAGCTCACGGGCTCGATTCCCAACTGCATGGGCGGAATGCAGTACCTCAAGTCGGTGGACCTCGGCAGCAACACCGGGATGCGCGGCGCACTCGGGCAGGACGGCGTGCCGACGATGCCGAGCTTCCTCCGGCCGGGCGCCTCGGTGCGGACGTACAACGGGACGAACCATGCCAAGTTCAACTGCCCGTCGTGGGTTGCCTCGTCGCCGTCGGCTGGCCTCTTCACTGTCTCGCCGACGTACTACAACTACACCGAGTGCAAGTGTGACACTGGCTCATACGGCGTGGGCAACCTGTGTCGGCCGTGCCCGCGCTCGCTCGTGTGCGGCGGCGGGATGCGGTTCACCGTCCTCGACGGGCACTGGCTCTCGCCGGACCCGTTTGCCGCCGACGCTCTCGTCCTCGAGTGCCGTAACTCGTCGCTGCTGCACAACCCGTGTGAGTCGATTGATGTCGACCTCAGCGACGTCGGCAAGTATGGCGTCGAGGGCTTTCCCTGCGCGAAAGGCTACCACGGGCGGATGTGCGCCCAGTGCTCGCCGGGCTACTACCCGCGCGGCCCACAGTGCGCTAAGTGCACACCGGTTGTCCAGCTGCTGATGCTGCTGTGGTACATTGTGTGCATGTGCGGCATGTTCTTCCTCTGCTACCGGCTCTCGGGCGTCGGCGCCTCGCAAAAGTCGGTCATCACCATCCTCGTCTTTTACCTGCAAACAACCTCGTTGTACAAGTACCTCGACTCGATTGCGTGGTCGAGCCCGCTGCTTGGCTTTTATGCCTTTCTCTCGCCGCTCAACTTTGAGCTCCTCGGCTTTCAGTGCCTCATCGAGTCGCTCGATTACGAGTCGTACTTTGTGGGCGCCACCATCCAGCCGCTCATCTTTGTCTTTATCTCGTTCCTGGTCTTTTGCTCGGGCGTGGCCTGGCATCAGGCAGCGCCGTCGGGCCTCGAGTCGTTTGCCGATCAAGTCCGTAAGTGGCTGTATAAGGGCCTCTACGTCCTGTTCTTCTTCCTCAACGCCAACTACATCAACGTGGCGCGGCAGGTCCTCCTTCCGCTGCCCTGCATCCGCGATCCGGCAACAGGCCGGTCGTACGTCCGGGCTGCGCCGTACGCCGAGTGCGACACACCCGCGCACTCGCGGCTCGTCGTTGCCGCCGTCTTTGTCATGGTGGTGTACATGGCCGGCGTGCCGCTGCTCATGGGCGGACTCCTCTACCGCTTCCGCAACGACCTCAAGATGCCGTGGATGTACTCGATGCTCGGATTCTCGTACCGCATGTACTCGTCGCGCTACTACTGGTGGGAGCTGGTGGTCACGGCCCGCAAGTTTTGCCTCGTCATCGCGCTCTTTGTGCCCAACCACCACTCGTTTGTCGGCCCGCTGCTCGCCATCGTTGTCCTGCAGCTCTCAATCGTGCTCCAGCTCTCGGCCCGGCCGTACAACACCGAGACGCAGAACTTTGCAGAGGTCATGACCCTCTACGCCTTGCAAGTCACCTTTACCGCCGGCCTCATCATCCAGGTCGACTGGATCGCCATCGACGGCGGCGCCATCATTTCGCTCCTGCTCCTCACCTTTAACCTCATTGTCATCGGCTACTTTGTCTACGCGCTCTCGCTCTCCAATCCGCGCGCCAAGCAGTTTAACCGCGAGGTGCGCTACCTCTTCCGCCGCGCCAAGCTCGAGGCTGTCTACCGCGTCCGCCGTTGCTTCTGCCCCGGCCACACCCCGCAGGGCGCGATGTCGGTCCAAGACTCGGCCACATACTTTGACTCGTCCGACGACGAGGCCACCGTCCTGCTGGATCCTGAGGATGTTGACAAGGGCAACTACGTTGCTTTTCCGCAGCAGGCCCCGTCGGGCCAGCACTTGTTCCTCTGATGGCGCAAGTCTGTCTGCAACCCTCTGCCGGCACGCGGACGAGGAGTGGAGGAGGCCAGTGCGCGTGGCGTACGCCGGCGGCCGGCGTCCCACCCTGTAGCCTACCGTGGGAGCCAGCGGACTCGACAACAGATTGCGTAGCCTTCCCCGTAGTCTACGTACACTCGCCGCCCTTATCACGATCTCCAAGCCACTGCCCAATTCACGTGACCACGCCCACACGTTGAAAAAGTCGTGTTGGGCTAGGGGAAAAACGCTAGGGTTCTGCAGGGGTGGCGCAGTGTGTGTCTCGGCCGAGACAGAAAGGGGAGGGGGGGGGGGAGGGGGGGGAAGAAACACGTAGGTTAGTACCTCTCGACTCGCACAGAAACCGGAGGAAGGCGTTTCCGGGGGAGGTGGAACAATGGTATGTAGCGGTAGCTGTTTCTTGTGACAGGAGGGGAAGCCAGGCAGGGACAAAGAGGGGGAGGGAGGGTAAAAAGCCAAGGCTGTCGTCGGGATGTCGTGTGCCTTCTTGTGTGCTATGGTCTCGCCCATCGAACACCAAGTCCGGCGCCAAGTGTGGCGGCGGCGAAGGGGAAGGCGAGCGCGTACCGCAACCAGGACGAAGCAGGCGGAGCAGAGGCACGGTCCAGGGGAAGGTGCTGCTGTTTTTGCGGCCTGTGTAAGGTTTGTGATACATAGGCATGTCTGTTCCGTCCTGTGGATGCGGGTGGCCGAGGGGGAGCGAGGGAGGGAGGGGGTGTGTGGGCGTGTCATCGTTGGCGTCGAGTTTTCGCATGCGGTTGTTGGGCATGGCGGGGGGGGGGGGTGGGAAAGGGGGAGGCAGAAGACGAGGCGGAGGGGCGTGTAGGCATGGAGAAGGAAGTAGGAAGGAGAAAGGGGGAGGGGCAAGGGGGGGGGGGGGGGACTCATGGAGAGGCGGACGTGGTTTGTGGCATAGGGCCTCGCACAAAGGTTGCGGGACATTATTTTCTGGGGCAAGGTCTTCCTGGCAGTCATCATGGTGGTGTCTGCGATTCTGTTGGGGGTGGTCATTGCGATTATCGACGACATTTCTTCCGAGCCGGACACACCGCAGCGGGATGCACGCATTGTGTATGCGATTCTGCTCATTGTTTCACTGGTGTTCTTTGTACTGTTTGCGTGGGACGCGGTGCTGTTTGAGAACTCGATCCAGCTTGTGACCTTCCTGCTCTTCTCAGTCCTCATGTGCATTTACGCATTTGTGCAGCTTGTGGGCGACATCTCGAACGGGCTGCTCATTGCGCAGTTTACGGTCCTCTTCCTGGGTGTAGTGACTGTGTTCTTCCTGGGCTTCAAGGTGTACTCTGAGTTCGGGTGGTCGGTGTACAAGAAGGTGGGCGCGGACCCGCGGATGCGGGCGCTGTACCGGACATACCTCATTCTGGTCACGTTGGTCAAGCTCGACTTTGCGCTCGCCATCATCCTCATTGCCCAGAACACGGCGCTTGCTCTGGAGACTGACGATCCCGAGTTTGCACTCAACATCTGCGCGGTGCTCCTGGTCATTGCGTACACCATCATTGTCGTGCTCGCCGTCCGCCAGGAGTCGAACCCGGCCATGTACCTGTTCTTTATCCTCTCACCACTGGAGCCGTCGTACATCATCTTCAAGATTGTGCGCTTCTTGACGGTCAAGAACAAGGGCTACGACAAGCTGCCGCGGGGCCAGCTCGTCTCGTCTGGCGTGGTTGCCATTCTTCTTCGCGTCATCCTCTGTGGCGTTGCCTTCCAGTGCTGGCGTAACTTTGGCCGCGGCCTCACTCGTTATGTTACGGGCTCTGGCGCGGCTCCCGACGACCGGCGCCAGTCTGTCGGCAAGGGCACCCAGCTCGAGCCCGCCAAGCGGCGCTCCACCTACGATGTCAACTCGCTCGGCTCGTACAACTCGTCGCGCACCTTGCGCATGGACTAACACACACAAACATGGACATGATGATTGTCGCCAGTGGCCGGGAGTGAGGGTGATGGGCAGAGTCGGGCGTGTCCCGACCCGGTCCCGGCGCGAGCGGCCGAACACGGCTCGCTGTTTAGCCTTTGGCGCCTGAAGTTGCGCGCGGGCGGCGGCAGGACAAGACTAGGCCACACAGCAGCAGTTAGCAGCGTCTGCAGCAGACAACAACCGGCAGTCCAACCAACCCGTCCTTGTCTCTCCCCCTCATTCTTCTCTATGTCGCGCAGGTGTCGTGCTGGCTGCGGGTGCTGGAAGTGTGTGCTGAATGCCTCGCTGTCCAAGACCGAGCGCCCGTCGCCGCTGACCAGCTCGGCCCGAGTCGGCGCCGGTGATGGGTCCCGGGCTGATTCACTGGCGCTCTCGCTCTCGGCACTCTCGTCGTCGCTCTCGTCGTCGGCAGTTGGTCGTGGTGGAGATGGCGACGGCGGCGGCGGGCAGTCGCTGGCAGCGACGTCGGGCGTCCATGACCAGATCGCCCGCCTCCACGCGCTCATCATGGCAGAGTCCGAGGCTCGTCTCCGGTCCGAGCGTGCACTTGAAGCTGCGCTAGATGCCCAGGCGAACGCACTGGCTCGCCTCGGCGACCGAGTCTCTGTCCTCGACTCGCGGATGAACACGGCGTCGGCAGCGATGGGCGAGGTGGAGCGGGCGGTGGCGATGGCGCGGGGCGAGCGCGAGCGGGCGGCGACAGGCAGTCAGAGCGGCGAGAGGGCGACACCGCAGGCCAGACTGGGCGAGTCGATGCAGGTGGCCGGTCGGCTGGCAGCAGTCGAGGAGATGCTGGCGGCGACAACCGCGCGGATGGAGGCGCGCATCGCCACCATTCGCGAGTCGTCGAGCGAGTCGTCGTCCGAGGTGGCGCGGCTCTCAGCAACAGTGTCATCGCTCTCGGCCATGGTCTCGGCCGAGCTCCTTGCTGCGGCGCACTCGGCCGACAAGTTGTCAGCGTCGCTGGATGCGCGTCTAGCAACCCACACCGCACACATGACTGGCCTGGCGGCGGCAGCGTCGACCGCCGCGCCGTCGTCCGCCATCAACGACGTGGCAGACAGCATACAGGCGCTCGAGGCGCGGTGTGAGGAACTGGAGCAAAGAGCAGTGTCGGCGACAACCGCTACAGCGACACTACAGGATGCGCTGATGGTGGCTGACGACGATCGCGCCCAGCTCGTCGAGCGGGTCCAGTGCCTGGAGTCAGCAGCCGAAGAGGCGCGCCAGAAGCCTGCACCTGTGCCGATGGAAGCAACCGGTCTCATCAGCAGCGATGGCTCGCTTGGTGCCTCACCCGAACTCCGCCTCGACACGCTCGAGACCGAGGTCGGCGCCATCGCCGACAACGTGCGTGAAGCGCTGGCTGTCGCTGACGAGGCTGCGCACGTCGCACGCGACGCCGGCGCTTCGACCGCTACTGTCGAGTCGACGATCCGTGAAGTTGCCGACGACGTCCGCTCTCTGCAAATCGAGGTCCAGACACTGTCGGCGCGGCTCACGGTCGCCGAGAAGACGCTGAGGGCCCAGCCTAGCAGCGGATATGCTCGCGGAAATCTGGATCCGCATCCGCCAGCACGGCCGCTTCCGACTCAGCCGCAGCCGTTCGAGTCTCTGTCGCTGGACCAGCGAGACGATTGGGAGCAGGAGCTACAGTCTTCGCGGTCGCCGTCGCCGTCGCCGATGGCAACGCCCACGACCTGGGGCATGTCGCCGTCGCCGTCACCGTCGCCGCCGCCCGTCTCACTGGATCCGGATCCGCAGATTGAGGCGGAGCCTCAGGGCACAGACACGCCAAGTGTTCGCAAGCGGATCCGAGTTCGCACTCGGCCGGGAGCGCGTTCAGGCCGCCAGCCGGCAACGACACCGGCGCGAGTCTCATCGGGCCGGCTGCCACACGAGCTCTCCGGGCTCGACGAGCTGTTGTCTGATGACCTCGACCTCGAAGAGCATATCCTCTCACCGGGCGAGAGCAACATGGCTGGCAGCACGATTGAGGCCTTCGATGATGACGATGGCTCCGAGTCGTCGTTTGATCCGGCAGCCATTCTCCAAGCTGGGGCGGACCAGCTCCTGTAGCTGCGGGCCGAGCGGTGCGAGGAGAGACAGCGGCCGTCGATAAACCTCTCTCATCGGCAGAGCGAGCCATGTGGCGGGCCGAGCTTGCAGTGGCATGGGGCCTCGCGGCGTGGGCGACCTGGACGAGTGCGGAAGGAGGAGAGGCTGGGTGTTGGGCGGTGCTGATGGCGAGTGCGGTGGCGAGCGCGGTGCTTGCGTCGGTGCCGAGCCCGGCGACACCCGTATGGGCTCGCCGGACGGAGCCGCGTGCTGACGGCGGACAAGCCGGCGTACTCCTTCCGTGGGCGGTGGTGGTGGCGGCTGGCGGTGGTGGTGGCGGTGGTGGCGGTGGGCTGGCGGCGTTTGCTGCCTGTGTCGCGGTGGTGGCGGCGGCGTGGACGTCGGCGGCGCCGAGGCGGTGGGTGGCGGCGGTCGGGTACGCAGCGATGGCGGCGATGCCTTGTCTGGCGGCGCCGCCGGGACTGGGTATGTGGTCGGGCGTTGCTATGGGCTGCGCCATGGTCTGCGCTGCCTCGCTGCCGTGGTCTGCTGTTGGATCGTTGGCGCTGGGCGAGGCGCTGGTAGTCTCGGCGGGGATGGGGAGCTTGGGCGCAGGAGTGGTCGCTGGCATCGACTCGGCCCTGGTAGTAGCTGGACTAGTGGCAGTAGCGGGAGTGCTGGTAGCAGGCCTGGCTGCTGGGGTGCTGATTGCGGCACTTGTACGCAGCGGGCGCCGAGCGGCGTCATCAAGCGCCGCATCGCTGAGGCTCCTGATCTATGGCGGCACGCTGAGCGTTGCAGTAGTGGGCGGAGTGAGTGTGATAGATCCACGGGTGGGCGAAGCCGGGCTCGGACACTGGTTGGTGAACGAGGGAGTGGTCCGACAACCGGGCATTGTCACAGCGTGGTTGGCGGTCTTGGGGTGTTTCTTTGGGTTTGTGCTGCCGCGGCTGCTGGGCGGCGACGTTGCGCTTGTCGACGTGCGCAAGGCGTATCATGGGCTCGCTGTGGTGCTGTTCACGGGTCCAACACTTGTCGACGGCGAATGGATGGTGCTGGCGTACGCGGCGGCGATGTGCATGTTTGTGGTTGCAGAAACGGTCCGAGTGCTGCGTGTGGAAGTGTTTGGCGTGTGTGTGGGGAGCTGGCTCGACGGAGTGCTGGACCAGTTCATCGACGATCGCGACTCGGGCGTGCTTGTGGTGACGCATAGCTACCTGCTCATTGGCTGTGCGCTCCCACTGGTGGTTCACAGAACGGCAGGGGCGGCGGCGAGTGACGGTGTCGAGGCAGTGGTGACGACGCTGGGCGTGGTTGTTCTGGGCGTTGCCGACGCCGCCGCGTCATTTGTAGGCACGCGATACGGGAGCATCAAGTGGCCCGGCTCGCGTAAGAGCATACAGGGAACCGCAGCTGCTGCGGTGGCCGGAAGCGCAGCGTGTGCAGCAGTATGGCGGGCCGGAAGTGGGAGCTGGCCGGCAGCTAATGAGGCACTAGTGCTGATAGGACTCAACACCACGGTGGCAGTCTACGAAGCCGCCTCGGAGCTCATCGACAACCTCATGCTCCCGGTAGTTGCGCTTGCAGCCTCGCACTGCTTCCTAGGCACTCTTTGACACAAAGATAGCCATGACTTTGCGAGTTCAGGTGAACTATGCGCCAAGGATCATGGCGTAGGCCATGACGATGATGTTCACGACGATGAGCGGGACTGTGTGTGTGGTGGTGGTGGGGGGGGGGGGGGGAGATGAGATGAGTGAGATGAGAGGGAGATGGGGGAAGAAAGGGAGATGAGAGCAAGATGAGATCGATGGACGTACTCCGCAGTAGCATGCGGACCGACTTGAGTAGGTTGGAGATCTGGTCCTTGACCGAGGGATCTGCGTTGTGTGTCACTCCCCAGCCGACTGGCCCGATGACATCAGAGACAGGACGATGGCATGTGTGAGTGGTGGGAGGAGGGGGAGGGGGGGTTTGTGCATGTGTGTGTGTATGCGGGTGTGTATGTGTGTATGTGTGTGTGCGCGTGTGTGTGTATGTGTGTATGTATGTATGTGCGCGTGTGTGTGTGCGTGTGTGTGTGTGTGTGTGGTGAGGGGGACGGGGGGAAGGGGAAGGGCATGGGTGGCTAGGGGGAAGGCAAGGAAGGGTAAGAAGAGGTGCTGCGTACTCCGCTGGAGGAACCGCTCCTCATGGAGAATGGCTAGAGCGTTGACAAGGAGCAGCGAGGCGTAGAGCAGCGAACCGAGGGAGAATCCCATGGCGGCGACTCGGTTGGCGTCAAGTGGATGCGATGCAGATGGTCGAGGGTCGGCAGAGGGCGGGAAGCGGGAAGATGGTCCCAACAAGCCACGAGACCATCGCAGCTGTGGAACGGTGGGTGCCTGCTCTGGTCATTTGGTTGTATGCTACAGAAGGTTCTACGTGCGGGGAAGAGCGAGAGGGGAGGAGGTGGGCGCTTATCGGCCGACCTTGCCGAGCTTCGAGTTGGTCTTTGGGTCTGCAGTGACGTTCTGGATGGCGACAATGAGCTCGTTGATCTGGGTCTGGAGCTCGCGGAGGTCGTGGACGTAGAGGAGCTTGAGGATGGCAGCGGCGCGGTTGACGAGCGGATCGCCGGTGTCAAAACCGAGCGGGAAGGTCTTCTCCATGTTGGTGGCAAGTTCGACGGCCTCGGCCTCGGTGAGCTCGTCGAGGGCGGCGGCCGAGGCTGCGGCGCCCGAGGCACCGAACCGGCGATGGACGGCGTGACAGGCGGCGCGGAGTGTGTCGAGCGGCTCGCCTTCGGCTGGCATGCCCAGAGCAGCGGCAAGGGCGCGGATGGCACCAACTATGGCGTCGTCGGCCAGGAGCGAGGCGTCATCAGCGACGGCAGCTCCCGGGCGCTCCTCATCCATGGCGACCACCTCGGTCCCGGGGTCAGCCTCGGCATCGATGGCACCCCGGGCAACAGCATCAGCATACTCGAGCGAGATAGCAACACCAACGACCCACGCCAGCGCCTGGGCACGAGCGCCGGCATCGGGCGGATACGGCGCATCAAGGGCAGCCAGATACGCCCGCCACGCCTCGTCCAGGGGCGCATCGACCAGCTGGCTCCGCTCCTCGACCGAGTACCGTCTAATCTTTGTCGCCTCAAGCCAGATCAGCAGCTGGCGCACACCATCGTCATCTGTAAGCCGTGTCGTATGAGTGAGTCTGTCCTGCCAACCACCGTCTCCCCGCCCCCTCCCCCTGCTCTGGCCGATAGAAACCGGGGCCGGTACTGCTGCCGGCTTCTTGTGCTCTACGTACCGTCCACATGCAGGCTCTCTGCCTCTGGGTAGCCGAGGGCGTCCAGCTTGACGCGCAGCGAGGTCATGGGTGCGGTGGAGAGTGAGGTGGATGGGAAGGGGGTGGGGCGTGTGGGGGGTGTGTGGGGAGGGTGTGGGGAATGGAAGGGGGATAAACCATAGGCACACCTTTGTTCACACCATTGATTGATCATGGGCTCACACCATACCATTGATTAATCATGGGCTCACACCATACCATTGATTGATCATGGGCTCACACCATACCATTGATTAATCATGGGCTCACACCATACCATTGATTGATCATGGGCTCACACCATACCATTGATTGACTCATGGGCTCACACCATACCATCGTCTGTAGGCACAGTGTTGATTGATCATGGGCTCACACCATACCATTGATTAATCATGGGCTCATCCACCCTACCATTGATTGATCATGGGCTCACACCATACCATTGATTGATCATGGGCTCACACCATACCATTGATTAATCATGGGCTCACACCATACCATTGATTGATCATGGGCTCACACCATACCATTGATTGATCATGGGCTCACACCATACCATTGATTGATCATGGGCTCACACCATACCATTGATTGATCATGGGCTCACACCATACCATTGATTGATCATGGGCTCACACCATACCATTGATTGATCATGGGCTCACACCATACCATTGATTGATCATGGGCTCACACCATACCATTGATTGATCATGGGCTCACACCATACCATTGATTGATCATGGGCTCACACCATACCATTGATTGATCATGGGCTCACACCATACCATTGATTAATCATGGGCTCACACCATACCATTGATTAATCATGGGCTCACACCATCAATTAATCGTTGGACTGTTTGGCGCCAACCTCCCCCCGTCCCCCCCACCGCCCCTCGCCCCTCCCCCATCCCACAGACAACAGTCACTCCTCTTGGTCGGCACAGGGCCATGGAGCTACGGTCCATGCTCGATGACGCCTCGCTGCGTGGGACAGTCGTCACTATGGCTGCGCCCGAAGCCAACAAGCCACGCAAGACCTCCTCATGGCTCCGTCCACCCGCAGGCGCCTCCCGCCCGTCGTCTGCGCCGGCTGCCCGCGGTGGGAGCAAGTGGCTCCGTCCCCGCGGCTCAGCCTCGTCTGCTGCATCCTCCCGCCGCTCCTCGACCGCATCTTCACGCCGCTCGTCTGTTCTTGACGAGGCAGAGACTCTTGATGACTTTCTGGCAGACGACGACGATGCCACCGCTGCCGCCGGCACGGCCGCTGCCGCCGATGCTGACGCTCCGCGCTCTGGCAAGTGGTGGCTAAAGGACAGCGGACGCAGTTCCGGCAACGCGTCGGCCCGATCGGCTGCCTCGGCGACCTCTTCTGCCACTTCCAGACCGGCTTATGCCTGGGAGCGCCATGCCGGTCCGTCAGCGCCGAGCTCGGCCCGCTCGGCCGGTGCATCCAAGTGGCTCAAGCCGGCAGCCGCGCCAGCAGCTGACCCGTCGGTCGCGTCGGCTTCGGCCTCGACTTCGGCCTCGGCATCGTCTGTCGAGATTGTGGCCTCAGCGGACTCCTCACCGCCTCCATCGGTAGACTCGAGCTCGCGGGCAGCGTCGAGCGGTAGCGGCAGCGCGAGCACCTTGCCACCAACCGACGACGGCGCCGGCTCGAGCGCAGCGTCGCCGCCACCCACTCCGAATGCAAGCTCGGACGCCGGCGAGTCGGCCTCGTCGTCGTTCACCTCATCGTCACCGGCGCCGGCGATTGTCCTCGACATCAACGAGCTCGATGACGCCTCGTCTGAGCCGGCGTCGTCGCCAGGCCCCGGCCTGCTTGGGGCGGCAACGTGGTCCTCGACATCTCAAATCTGGAGTCGGACGGCGAGCTTGTGGATGAAGTTGCGTCCGAGCTGTCGTCTGTGGCGGCGTCGGAGGTTGCGTCTGCGACGTCGATGACGTCCGAGGCGCTTGCACCTGCACCGCCTGCCGTGCAGCGCTCCGCTCCAACTTCTGCTGCCGATGCGCACGCCCAGACTGAGCTGGCGGCGTATCTCCGGCCGATTCGACAGGGCCCGCGGGTCTCGACGGCTGCCATCCTCGCCGCGGCGTCAACCCATGTATGCTCCGGCCACGAGTCGTGCGGCTGCCTGCCCACCAAGCCTTCGACCCGCGACGCCGCCATGTCTGCCGCCTCCGAAGCGCTGGTCAACGAGCCGCCGCTGGTATCGCGCGGCGTCCTCCCACCGAGCGCCCTCTCGGGCGTCGTCGGCTACTTGCCCAACGTCGCAGCCTCTGAGGCTCTCTTTAAGCGTCAGCTCCACGTCATCCGCAACAACATCGAGACCGCCCGCTACCTCGCCGAGCGCGAGACGGGGCCGCGCCCCGCCTCCAACTTTGCCTACACTACCCTTGCCGAGACCAAGATGTACATGGCTCGTAAGAGAGCCGAGCGCCAAGCCGTGCGCGATGCCAAGGCCAAGGCCAAAGCCAAAGCCAAGGCCAAGGCCAAGGCCAAGGCCAAGGCCAAGGCCAAGGCCAAAGCCAAAGCCAAGCGCAAGCGAACCATCGGCCATGATCCGTCGTCGCCGTCCAAAGCGCGACGGTCCAAGCGGCGAAAGCCATAAAACCTGCTCTCCTCCCCTGCCCGGCAGTCACCGTCACCAGCGCGTGTCGCCCGCGCACACGATCCGACCAGACACCCTTTCCCAGCCCCCACGACCACGCCGCTGCTTGCCTTGGCACCCCCGTCGCACGGCACACACGACTCCAACAAGGCTCAGCAATGGTGGATATCCTTCTGACGGACCCACAGAAGCGGCGACTGAGCGAGTGGCGGTATCGGTCCCAGGGACGGACACTTACGGACGTTGTCTTTGGCCCTCTGTGGGACGTGCTTGTCCGACTCGTGCCGGCGACGGTCGCACCGAATGTGCTCACCTTGGCTGGCCTCCTCTGTGTCTGTCATGCTCTCTATCTATGTGTTCTGCACATGGAGACGGCGCCCAAGATGACGGCTGCCATTGCCTCGTTTCTCCTCTTTGCCTACCAGTGCCTCGCGGCATCGATGGCCGCCACGCCCGGGCCACACGCAACGACTCGCCGCTGGGCGAGCTCTTCGACTACGCTTGCGCCAACCTCGGTGGCATCTTCCTCGCCCTTACCCTCGCCTATGTCGCCGGGGTCACCCAAACCTCCACGCTGTGGTACATGTCGCAGGCCTTTGGCCTTGCCTATCTGCTCTGGCATCTCCGCGGCCTCGCCACCGGCACCCTCCACTGGGGCTTCACCACCGGCCCGGGCGAGGCTCTTTTTGCCATCATCGCCTTTGTCGCCACCCGCGCCATTGTTGGCGTTGATGCCGTTGCCGCGGCCTGGTCGCACGCGGTTGACGCGGTCCTCGTTCCGAGCATCAACGCTGTTGCCCACTGGGCTGCCACCGTGGACATCTCGGTCGCCGTCGGTGCTACCAAGGTCGCCTACGTCGAGGCGGCTCGCCTTCGGGCGCTGGAGCTGCTGCAAGATACCGATGCGCTGCTCGAGGCTGTCGCCTTTGGCGTCTACGTCGTCCTGGTTGTCAGCGTTGCTGTCTACGCCGTACTTGCGATCCCCAGCGAGCGGTCGGCGACCCGCAACGGCATGCTGCTCTGCCTCCTCTACGGGGCCCTGATGCCGTCGCTTCACTCGTGGCTTAACGCCTCGCTCTTCATCGAGCCCGGCGACGTCTCGCTCCATGCCATCATCTTTGACGGTGCCATGCTCTCGGTCCTCACCACCGACGTGGTTGTGGCCAAGATGGCCGGCCGCGACCTGCACCCGTGGGTGGTTGTCTTCTTTATGGTCGGCTCGTTCGACCACTTTGTGTGTGGCGCGCTCGCTGGCGCCTACTTTGTGCTCATCTTTTGGGAGGTGTGCGAGGCAACCCACCTCCCGATGTTTACCACCGTCATCAACGTCTACGTCGACGGCGTCTACGACCTCATGCACTACGGTCACCTCCGCGTTCTGCGCGCTGCGCTCTCGTTCGGCTCGCACCTCATCGTTGGTGTCGTCGGCGATGCCTCCGTCAACCAGTACAAGCACCGCACCCCGGTCATGTCGCTCGACGAGCGCGTTTCCGCCGTCCGCGCCTCGGGCCTCGCCACCCGAGTCATTCCGGACTCGCCGTGCTTTGGCCTCTCTGAAGAGTTCATCCTTGAGAACCACATCCACCTCGTGGTCCACTCGGTCGAGTACGAGACGGAAGACGACATCTACTACCGCGTCCCGCGTGCCATGGGCATCACACGTGTCCTCCCGCGCACCGAGGGCATCTCCACCTCGGAGCTCATCCGCCGCATCCGTACCCGGGACGATCTCTAGTTAATGTATTCACACGACATCAGTAGAGGGTGCGATGTTTGCCCTCTTCTCCTCCCCCCCCCCCCCCCCCCTCCTTTCATCGATCTGACTGTTGGGGGCCTCTCAGCTGACCCAAATCGGACCAAAGCCAACACCGCCAGCGCCACGTGACGCAAGTGACACACCCGTCCGACCACCGCTCTCCACCCCGCTGCCACCCTCGCCCCACCCGGGATGACTACCACTCCAACCGGAGGCAGTAGAGAGGGCGGGATGGATGGTTCGACATCCCGACGAAGCTCTGTGTACTCGTTCCCTCTCTTCCAGTGCTCACCAACGGTAGCCCTGGCTACCGATGGTCCTGCTGCTGCCATGCCCGTCCTCACCGTCGTCGCTCGCGGAGGCATCGACTCACACGCCTTTACCGCAGCCGCCACAAGCAATGGTACGATTTCTATAAGACGTGCTCTCTAACCCCCCCCCCCCCCCCCCCCTCCCCCTCTCCCTCTCCTCTTCCCCTGCCTCCATCCCCCTTCTCCTCACCACCCTCCACCCTCCTCTTCCACATCGACAGGCTTTCTCATTGTCCAGTATCAGGGCCTGGCAGCACCGGCACCGCTCTCACGTCGCATTCCATGGCCGACTACACCTGGTATTGCTGCGCTCACCTTTGATCCCATTGCTATGTGGCTTGTCGTGGCTGGAGTCGATGGCTCGCTGACTCTGGTGCCAGTCATGGCGCTTCTTGTTCCGGCTCTGTTTGAACAGATCGTGGGCGCGCCGCCAGCAGCCTTTGCCGACACGCCTGATACGGCTGGTGGGTCGGGCGCGACTCGTGCTGTGCGAACAAGTGGGCCAAGCGCCGCACTGCTAGGGTCGGAGCTCGAGCCGGAGCCGGTCGAGACGCCGCAGATCCGCGAGCGGACGGCGTCACTCCCGTCGCTGCAGGCCTACGCCGACGCCATCGGCACTTCGTCGCCGGCCGCTGACCGCGCCCGGGCTAAGGGTGCCGGGCATAAGTCAGCTCGCGCCCGCGCTGCCGCTCGTGACCCGTACGGAGCAGCGCTGGCGGCGCTTGCGCCGTCGGACGCCGCCACCCACATGCCGGCGTCACAGCTCGGGACCGGGGCACCCAGCAGCACCGGGACTGGTCTCGGCGCCGGGAGTGTGAGTGAGCGCCCGGGCACGCCGTCACGAACTGCGCCCAGCGCGCTGATCTGGTGGGATGCATGGGACGGTGCGCACTATGCCGTTATGGCCAACGGCGCCGGACAGCTGTCGTTTGTTGACCTCTGCGGCCGGCGGGAGGCGGCCGGCATCCGGCTAGTGGCCGTCGTCTCGTCGTTGCACCTTGTTCACGACTCGCACCAGGGTTTCCGCTACCTGCTCATGTCGTCAGCAGCGAGCGGGACGTTCCGGCTT
>NW_013657632.1:296625-314177 GCF_000142905.1 Thecamonas trahens ATCC 50062
TGTGACGCTGCTACGGTTTCACTTGCTACTGCGTGCGATTCGCAATCCACAGCACGACGGTGATGAGCGGCGAGGTCGAGAGTGAGGCCAGGAGCTTGCGGTTGAGTGGAAGGCCAAAGATCTTGATGGGCCGTGGCGTGTTGAACTTGATCGCCTTTTCGAGCGTCCGCATCACCCGCTGCAGGTGCTTGGCGGCAAGATCGAGCTTGTACGGCGAGAGCTGTCGGATTGGTGGCACCATGCGGCTTGCTTTGTGCCCGCCGCGATTGCTGCTTGACGAGGACGAGGATGAGACCCACCACCGCTGTCCGTCCGAGTCGTCGGAGCCGCTGCCACCATGCCCATGGTTGTGCGCGTGCATCTTCATCGACGCCAGCTGCGCCTTGATGTTGTCAAGGTACCACAAACAGCGGAGTCTCGTTCCGATCACCAGGCAAGTCGATGAGAGCGCCTCGCTCCAGCAGCATGGGCACAGCATGAACTAAACCATAACGCGCCGCCATATGAAAGACACCGATGATATCCTTTTCCGCAAAATTGACGGATGCGCCAGCATCAAGCAGGAGCGCCACCTTGTCCAACTCGTTCAGCGACATGGCCACGGCTGCGAGCGGAGCGACGTCCTGGTAGCAGGAGTCGAGCGAGACCCGGGTGGCGACCTGAGAGAGAAGGGCCTTCAACTTGTTGGCGCTTCCGTACCGCACCACATCCAGCAACTGGTTCAGTATATTCTCCTCCCTGCGTCCTACTCTCCCCCATGCGCTTCCCGCATACGACAACCTGTGGTCACAGGTAGGTCGGCTCTGGCTCGGTCTCTGGCTCCCGCCCGCTCGCTCGCCCTGTTGTGGTCCACCACCGCGACCTCGTCGGGCTCTTCTTTGGTATTGTCCCTTGCGTCTGGCCATGGTGCGGGAGGGGGTGGGGTGAGGTGTGTAGGTAGTGTGGCCAGGTGCCGTCTATGGCCATCCTGTCGTCTGGTCACATCTCCTCGCCGACCCGCGTCTCCATCCGTGACCAGACGACAACTTGGCCATTCGGTACGGCAGGCCACCCGGACGTGGTTGTGCTGCTTCTCACCGACGAGCGCGTTGATCCATCAGCGTAGGACCAATGCAATGCAGCTTTCCGAGGCACACGTAGCTGTGCGGGAGACCAAGTCGTCGCGCTCCTCTTCGCTGACGATCGTGTCATGTGCTTCGGGCTCCGCCTCGGGCTCCGCTTCGGACTCGTTGTGACGCTGCTACGGTTTCATTTGCTACTGCGTGCGATTCGCAATCCACAGCACGACGGTGATGAGCGGCGAGGTCGAGAGTGAGGCCAGGAGCTTGCGGTTGAGTGGAAGGCCAAAGATCTTGATGGGCCGTGGCGTGTTGAACTTGATCGCCTTTTCGAGCGTCCGCATCACGCGCTGCAGGTGCTTGGCGGCAAGATCGAGCTTGTACGGCGAGAGCTGTCGGATTGGTGGCACCATGCGGCTTGCTTTGTGCCCGCCGCGATTGCTGCTTGACGAGGACGAGGATGAGACCCACCACCGCTGTCCGTCCGAGTCGTCGGAGCCGCTGCCACCATGCCCATGGTTGTGCGCGTGCATCTTCATCGACGCCAGCTGCGCCTTGATGTTGTCAAGGTACTGCTGCAGATCGGCGATGCGGAACTCCTCCAGGAACTGGTTCTCCTTCTCCGGTAGCTCGGCGATGGAGAAAGAGGCGGTGACGGTAAAGGCGAGAAAGACGACGATAAGGACTGCGCTGATGATGCCGTACACCGCAAGCTCATCGAATGGATGGTCACTCTGGACCTCGCTCACCAAGACACGCAAGCCAAAGACGACAGCAAAGGCAACGAGAAAAATGACCGAGAAGACGAAGATCGGGTGGACGAGAGCCGAGACAAGCGAGTCGCGGTCCCACTGCCGGATCTCGCGCTTCATCCGCAGCCACATGAGAATGCTTCCGGAAGTGTTGAGCTTGAGCTCGAGGCCCTCGCCCGATGAGCTGCTGCTGTCGTCGGCGTCCACAACTTTGATGCCACCGTTGTCGTCACGGACGAGGTTAAACGCCACCAGCAAGCCGCGGTAGATCTTCCAGTAGTGGGCGGCAATGGCGACGGCAGCAAGGAGAAAGGCAAGGGCAAAGACGAAGATCGAGTACGCCGACGAGACCACAATGAGCTTGTCGTACGTCGCGCCGCGGCCAAAGAACTCTGGATGCTCCAGCGAGCGGTCGCCCGGATTGATGACGCGGTGCAGCGGGCCGGTAAGTGCAAGCCCAAGCGCGGCCGTCGCGGCCGCAAGACCCACAATGGCCCGCGACCATCGCGCCTTGATCAGCCGCGAGTCACGCTTGATCTTGCGCAGCAGCAGCCGGTTGTCGATCATGTTCGTCTCGGCAGCCACCTGCCTGCTATCGCGGAGGTCGTTCTTGTAGGCGAAGCCGTCGCGGAGGTAAAAGTTGATGTCGCGGAGGTACCGCTCGTTGTTGGCCATGTCGTACACGGCGCCGGTGTCGGAGAGCCGCGACGAGAGCGAGAGGTTGTAGACGCAGACGACAACAACAACAAGCGCGGCCGGCGCAAAGACCTCCACCGACGAGATCGAGACCTCCTCAAAGTATACCACGTACAGCAGTATGTTCATCCACGCCAGATACGGAAGGAGAACGGCGGCGAGCGAGAACCAGAACATGTACCGCTTGTTCCGTTTCTCCGTCTTGGTCTGCCCGCCGTCGTCATCGCTCGAGCTGTCATCCGACGCCGTTCCCATCATCCCCACATTACGAGAGTCGGACGATCCGCTCTCGCTATCGCTCTCGCTTTCTCCAGCGTGGCCGTAGCGGAGCCGTGCAAGCCATCTCGGCAGCTTTGCCCCGCACACGTTGTAGATGTCGACGACGAGGAAGACGGTAAAGGCGATGGGCGCCACAATCAGGACGGCCACAACCCACACCAGGCCCATGATCACCTCCTTCAGCCCCTTCCAGAACTTGGTATCCTTCACATTAAAGGTGTCAATGCGGAAAACAGACGTGCTCGACGTGCTCGACATGGTCGACGTGCTCGATGTCATGCCTTTCCAACTGGCTGACGAGCTGCTGCTCGACCCGCCCACACCTCGACCGCGCTGGAATTGCATGCCACCGGGGAGAGACACTGGCCCAGAGAGAATCCTTGCCAGTTCCACTGCCGGTGAGGATGTTGAGTGTGAGTTCCTCCCGCAACAAGCCACCGTGTGTGACTCGCTGTCGCTGCGGTGCTGCCGCATGCGTTTGGGGCTCTCTCCTTTGCACCTAGCAAAGAAAGGGCCACTGGCGCCCGAAAAAAATTGGCTGAAAAAAAGGCGTGAGGGCTTTAGCATGGCCAACGGCCGTGGTGTGTGGGGGAGGGGGAGGGGAAGACTGACGATAGTGGAGAAATATTTGGCTTTCGGGCTCTTACTCTGTGTGTAAGGAAATGTGCAGGAGGGATGGATGATGGCACAAACGAGCACGCAACGACAGCACAATCACGACCTGCAGTCTGTATCCCGTAGCATGCAGCGTGGGGTGCCATCCATCCATTCATTTCTCTAGGCTTCACAGCCATACCCTCACTCGCCTCAGCTTGCTTCTCCCCCGGTCGATCGACTTCCCTTTCCTTCCACTTCCCCTTGCCAATGAAACGCCCCAAGCCAACCACGCTCCACATAGCGCCAATGGCCATCATAACCCTCCCCATGGCCAGCCACCACCATGCTCGCTCCCATCACAGCTGCAGACATGCCCATCATGGCGGCAGCGATGATCACCTACCTTTCCTTTGCCACGGCACTCATTGCGGCAAAGCGGCTCGGGTGGCGACTAGGTCGAAGACCGAGGGCACACTCGCGGCCACACTTGGCTCCAGGGAGCGGGAGAGAGCTACGGTCACCATGTCTGTCAAACTCCATGTTCAACACGTACCTGTGGGTGACCCATTTTCGAGGTGCTGTTGGGGAGTGTTGGTGGTCCAGACAAGGTCGGGACCGTGTCCGGCATGTCCGACAACGACACGCTGGTTGCGTTGGTGCACCGATGCCCGCATCTGAAGTGCATCGATTTGACTGAAAGCGGCGAGGACATCACCGATAGCGCACTCATGGTAGTTGCTGTCGACTGCCATGGACTTGAGGTCCTTGTTCTCAACAACTCTTCCGCCATCACCGACGACGGCCTACTCGCTGTCGTCCGCAACTGCCGGCATCTACGAACTGTGCTCATCAAGTTCTGCCGAACATCTCGTCCGACATGCCAGATATCATCGCCAGTGTGAACCCCAATGTGACGGTGACCATGACGGGTCCTTTGCGCTACGAGTCAGCGCATGCTTTGGCTCGACTCGAATCGAGATCCACGCTTGCCGCTGCGCCTATGACTCGGCAACTTCACGGCTTTCTGTGGAACTCCGATGAGGTGCTCCCCATCGCAGCAGCCACAACCACTCCAACAGGCAATCTTAGGAGGCATGTTTGGTGGGGGCGGCGGTGATGACGGTGGTTCGACATCCAAGTCCTTGGGGGATCCCGGTCGGCAGCCCCTGGCCACTTCGATTACCAATAGGTACCAGTCTGCCGGCTCATCGCCTACCAGCAGTCCGCCGCCGACATCGTCTCAGACAAACGAAGAAAGCGCTTCTGGAGGCTACATGGCGTCACCATCGTTTATCCAGCCGCCAGCTACAAACATTTCCGGTAGGAAGTGGGACGTGTTCATCTGCCACGGCGGCGGGGACAAGGGTATCGCCAGAGATCTCTACAACAACCTCACCGGTCGCGACCTCCGTGTCTTTCTTGACATCAAGTCGCTTGACGGTGAGCGCTGCGCAACCCCGCGTGACATGGTTGCCCACGTCAAGGCGTCATCGGTCGTTCTCGTCCTTGTTTCCAAGTTCCTCATTGTTTCGCGCTGGGCCATGGCTGAGGCCAAGGCCGCAGTGGATGCTGCCGACGCCAACCGTGGCAAGGTCTTCTCTGCCATCATCGGCAGCGACATTACGTCGACCACGCTCCGCAACATGAAGGAGCATGATGTCAACAGCATCGACCATCCGCTCATCCACGCCATGGACAACTTCTTCCAAACCGACGCCCATCACGATCAGTGGTCCAACTGGCGGCACGAAAAGTTCACCCCTGCCCACAAGACCGATCACGTCGCCACTGTCTTCCGCCTCCTCGAGTACGGTTTCGCCCCGTTTGGTCCCAGTGACCAGCCGTCGGAAATCGTGAGCGAGATCGCCAAGCGAACACGCATCTTGGCGACAGGCTCCCCGTAGACTAACCAACCCGATCCAAGCTCAGATCATTTGTCCCCCAAAGTGCGACGATGTATGTGTGTGTGGGGGGGGGGGGGGGGGATGCAGACAGGGAGGGTGTGTGTTTGGGCAAAAAGAAAAAAGAATGCGTTACTCGGTATTCCCGTGTGGTCCCCCACCACAGTACTAACCAAGCCTCATGCTGCTTGACTTCCGAGAGCGAGACGGGATCGGGTATTTTCAGCATAGGATGAACGCATTCAGAACCAGAGTGACTGGCTGAGCATTTTATTGGTTTGGCGACAAAATTAGCCACTTGCCAAATGGGTTGAGGACAGACTCCCCCTATTCGTAGAGATCGGCCTGAGTGTAGAAGGTGGACGGATCAAATTTGGCCCAGTTGGGGAAGATGGCCGGCATGTGCTCGTCGGCGACGCCGAACCACTGAGCGATGCCGTGCCACATGGCCTCCCACGGCATGGTGGGCAGGACGCGACCCTTGTCGATGATCTGCGGGCCATCGTCAGAGAACTTGTTGATGTACTGGCCGAGCACCCGCTCACCGCGAAGCCCGCCACCAAGAATGACTGTGTTGCCGCCCCACGCGTGATCGGTGCCCTTGCCGTTGTTCTTGAGCGTCCGGCCAAACTCGGACATGAGGACGATGGTGGTGTCGTCCCACACGTTCTGCAGCTTGAGCTCCTGGATGAGTTGGCCGAGCGGGGTGTCGACAGCACCGATGGCGCCGTTGAGATCGAGGCTGTTGTGAGTGTCAAAGTTGGTGGCGGTGGCGTAGTAGATACCGCGCTCCTGACCGTCGCCGCGAGCGCCGATGATGAGCTCGGCAACACGCTTGATCTGGCGGAAGGTGAGACCTGAGCCGGACCATGAGTTGAGAAGCGAGACGGTGGCGAGCTGCTGGTTGATTTTTTCGGTCGAGTTGAGAGCAGAGTCGAGCTGGTCGCCAAAGAGGTCGGTGAGTGGCGTCGCCTCCTTGCGGGCAAGCAGCTTGTTGACGACCGGTCGGACGTCGTCGCGGTTGTTGAGCGTCTCGATCGAGGTGCCTGTTCCCACAATGTCGTACGAGACCTTGGTTCCGCTCATCGCCCGCGTTGCGCCGCGGACCGACTGCATGACAAGAGAGTAGGTGTCGGCGATGGTGGTGGAGAGGACGTCGGCGATGCGAGCCAGGACACCCGATCCGCGGAGTGAGCCTGGGTCACACGTCCGCCCGTGGAGCTGCATCGAGCTGTGCGAGTAGAGCGAGACAGGGAGGCCGACGCGCTTCTTACGGTACTGCTCGAGGGTGGTCGGCTCGACGAGGGCGCCGATGTTGGCAAACCAGAGCGCATCGCCGTCATCGTAGGCCTGCTTGACGTTGGCAAAGGCCGGATGCATGCCAAAGGTAGAGCATGGCTGCGGATCGCCGCCGTTGTTGGTGACCGGGAGGAGCGAGCCTGTGTCCATCGCGGCCCCGCCACGGACGGACTCGTACTCGGCACGGACGCCGGCATCACAGGTGAGCGGCTCAAGGGCAGCGAACGAGTCGAGCCCACCCTCGAGGAAGATCATTACAAGGGCCTTGAACGGGCGGGTGCTGCCCGATGTGGTCGAGGACTCGGCCCGCGACCGTTCGGTCGGCTGGGCCACGTTGGTGGTGTAGAACTCGGGCGCGGCGATCATGATCTTGGCCGTCCGGCGGATGGCAGCAGCGCGGCCAGACTCGGCGTCGACCCGCTCAAAATCAGTCAAGAGCGTGGTGTGCGTGGCCATGCCCGGCAGGATCCGCCCGCCGGTAAGGACAAGCGAGAGCTCGTCGACGATGTCGGCGGCGGTCGAGGCAGCGTGCTTGGTCGCTGCGTTCTCAAGCGCGTCGAGGTAGCCATCAGCGTACGGCTTGGGATCGCCGCACCCGTACGTCCGCAGGTCGTCGCCAAACCCGCTAGCGCAGTGGGTGAGGCCGTAGTCCATGAGCGAGTGGATGCCGTTGAGCAGCGAGACCATGATGGGCGGGGTGGCGAGCTGGGCAGCTGGAGAGAAGAGGCCTTCATCGAGCATGCGCCCGGACGGCTGGTATTCGGGCAGATAGAAGGAGAAAACCGATGGCGCAGTGAGCGGCTGCATGGCGATGGGAGACGAAGTCTGCAGCTGAAGCTCGCGCTTGATCGGCGACTGGTAGTCCAGCCCCCGGAGGACGCGATGGAGGAGCATGAGAGGATCGTTGACCATGCCAAACGAGGTGTCGGCCAACAGGACGTCGGACCGGGCCTCGCGATCGGTGAGGATGGCAAAGATGGCGGCGCCGAGATCGCCGTAGGTGTTAGAGAAGGCATGGACGGTGCCATCGCGAGTGGTGACCGAGCCGGTCCGGAAGGCCTTGACCACCTTTTCCATGTACCGTGGCGACGGGTTCGATGTGACCAGGTTCTGGATGAGACGCCAGCAGACAAACGGCGCGGTGGCATCGTGCTCGACCAGCATCTCGAGCAAGGCGCTGACCTCATCGTGCGCCGTGTGGGCGAACATACCGAGGCTATCGTAGTCGGCGTTAAAGACTTTGCCAAAGCCGACAAAGCGGGTAAAGGTCGGCGCGTTGCGGAAGGAGTAAGCATCGCCGTCGCCGAGGTAGACCGTCGAGACCCGGTTGAGGATGAAGCGCGGCCGACCGCCCAGGCGGAAGGCCGGGAGCGCAAAGATGGTACGCGCTGAGAAGCTGCCACCATCGCCCGAGTGAAGCCAGATGGTGGCGCCTGTGGTGTTGGCCACAGACTTGCACACATCGGTGGTGCACTCGGCGTACACACCCGCACCGTACATTGACGGCGCGGTGGCGCCGATGTGGACGTTGGCGAGGAGATCGGCCGACGTGGCGTTGATCAACTGCTCCGGAGAAGTGTAGACGACCGAGTCGACGACGCGTGTGGAGCAGATGCACGAGACACCATCGGCCGTGGGCTCGGCATCACAGCCGGCAGGGCAGACGCCGTCGATGGCGAGGAGCGGGTCCGAGTTCCAGACGACGCGGAAAAAGTTGTTGGAAGACTTTTGCAGCACCTTTTCGGTGCTGAGAGCGATATCGTCGACGACGCCGACGCGGCCGCTGGCGTAGATCTGAGCCTTGATGGAGCAGTTGGAGTTGGCCCAGTAGCTCGAGCGATCGAGACAGGTCCTACCCCAACCACCGTTGGTGATAGTGTGATCGCAGAGAACAGCACCGGCAGCGGAGCAGCGCGCGACGGCCTCAGTGTGGCTCACCTTCTCGTGAATAAAGTTGCAGATGCCCGGGACGACGGTCATAGAGCGGGTGTTGGTCGGCGAGCAGCAGAGCGGCATGGCGGCCGGGGTGACGGGGTTGGCGCACGTCCGATGGTAGCGGGAAGAGACAGTCTCGCCGCCGTTGAAAAAGGCGAGACGGACGCAGGGGACCGAGTTGGCGCGGTAGTACATGGAGACGTTGCCGATAGGATCGATGATCTTGACAGTCACCACCTCGCCAGCGTCGCACTCCTGGTTGCCGACGCAGGGCACGGTCTCCTGAAGAACGGGCGCGGCCGGGAAGGTGCAGGGAGATCCGGGGGCCATGCGACCACAAAGCGCCTCAAAGAGGCCGGATGAGCCGTCTGAGACCGGAGTGAGCGGCTCAAGGCGGTGCTCGTTGCCATCGAGGTAGCTCGAGCCCGAGGTCGGGCCAACGAGCGTGTAGCGTGCGCCCTTGTTGAGCCACGGCTTGCCCGGCAGCTCATCGCAAATCGGGTAGGTATCACCGATGTACCCGCCGCCGGCCGAGGCGAGGCGGAGCTTGGGCATGCGATCGTGGTAGACCGGGTTGATGAGCATGGCATCAGCGCCGACGTCCTGCTCCGGCGTCCCGATGAGGTTGCGGCGGTAGGTGTAGCCCTCAAAGCCGGTCCAAACCCGGGCGTAGTCGACAATGTCTTCCTGGCCGTAGGTAGGAAGCTCGTTGCCGGCAGCATCGCGCTTGGGCGTGCCGTCGTCGTTGAGCTCAACAAGGCCGATGGAGAAGAGCTGCATGATCTCGCGAGCGTAGTTCTCGTCGGGGAAGGTGCCCGATGAGGCATAGGCACGCGAGCCCTCGTAGGTGAGGTACGATCCCATGTAGCGGTGGTAGGAGACATCCTTGAGGATGGTGGCAAACGATCCAAAGGCGTTGCGGGTAAAGATGTCGTAGTACTTGAGGAAGCCCTCGGCCTTGTCGCGATAGCCCGAGATGGGGCCGGTGGCGAGAACGATGAAGTTTGAGAGCGAGAAGGCGACGCGCTGGCGGAGCTGATCGTTGGCCTTGTGCATGACGTTGGAGATGCCGTACTCGGTCGTCCGCTCGAGCTTCATCGGCGAGTCGACCGATTTCTCGGCAAGATAGCGCTGGGGCGGCCGGTTGTAGACGTACGTCGGGTAGTACTCGCCGTACTCGGGCTTGTTCATGACTTCGTCGTAGCTCCCGCAGGCGATGGCGCCTCCGACAGGCGCCTCAGCGAGGGCGCCAACGGCGAGCGCAAGATCGATGGTCTTGAGCTGCGAGGCGATGTCGCCAAACGCGAGCGAGTCGCCGAGGCGGCCAACGGCGGGCATCTGAACCCTGTGCTCGGCCCAGCGGCTCATCGGGTGCGAGGCCGGGTAGTACAGCTCGGTGCCGCCGTCGCGGGCAAAGCGATCGATGGGATTGGGGTTGCCAGCGCCTGCAGCAGCGGCATTGCCCGGATGGTTGACATTCCAGTCGGTGACGTCGCGGACGGTGTACTCATCGGGGTGGACGTGCTGCCAGCAGAACGAGTCTGCGGCGACACGAGCGCCGATGGTGGCGGTGTTGGTCGCGTCGCAACCAGCATCAGAGACGACAACATCGCGGAGGAGCGAGTTGGCCTTGTCGGTGGTGGCAGTGAGCGCGTTGGTGATGGCGGCCTTGGTAGCAGTGTTGAGGCCGGGCGTCTCGGCACAGGAGCCAGCGGCGCCCACGTTGACCCAGCGCGATCGGCCGCCGGTGCAGGGCGAGGTGGCGTACTCGCCCTCGAGGCGGAGACCGCGAACAGAGTAAACGATGCGACGGCGGGAGATGTCATCGTTGTACCAGGTGCGAAGAACAGAGGCATCGAGATCAAAGTTAACCGAGGTGAAGACCGGCGGCGAGCCGCACTCTGGGCGGATGGTGCACCCACGGGCGTTCTGGTAGTCAAGCGGAGCGGTGGGGCAGGTGGCACCCTCGGGCAGGCCGGTCGACGGCTGGTCAACGGTGTTGGTGATGAGGCGGATGCGCGGATCAAAGCGGAAGAACTCACCGTCACGGAGCATGTAGGTGTTGCCGGCGGGGTCGGTGCCGACGACGCAGCCGGGCGTCCGATGAGCGACGACGAAGACGCCGTTCTTGGCGATGTTGACGGGAGTAAAGTCAACCTCGGCGGCAGTAACAGTCTGCAGCGCGTTTGCACCTGAAATGCGCGCGCCGCTGTCGCCAAACTCGATGGCCGGGTTGGTGATAGTGTACGGCGAGTCATACGTATTGATGCGGCCGCAGGTGACCGAGGCGCTGGAGGAGGTCGGCTTGAGGCGGATGCGGTTGCCAAGCCCCTCTTCGACACAGTAGATCTTGTACTCGGACGAGGCCGGGAACGATCCCGGATGAGTCTCGTTGTACCACTTGGAGAGCTCCGCGCGGAGCTCGCCGTCGATGTAGAGTGAGTAGCGACCAGGCGCATCACCGGTGGTGACGGTCAGCGTCTTGCCGTTGTCGAAGAAGTTGAAGAGAAACTGGTGCCAGCGGGCGCCGTAGTCGCACGCCTTGGTGAGGTGGCCGGTCTGAAAGGCGCCGTCAAAGTAGCGCCCATTGGACCGCTGGCGGACGTAGGCTCTCGCCGAGGTCCGCGGGATGGCCATCTGGTCCTTGACCCAGCGAGCGACGTCGTCGCCGTAGGTAGAGGCTGTCGCCGTGATGGTCTCGATGGTGGCGCCAAAGGTGGCCTGGCTGAGAAGACGGGCAGCCCTGTGACGCGGCGAGACGGCGGTGAGCGGGGCCGGGATGTCAATGCTGGTGGCGTTGGACGGCGGCGAGGCGGTGAGAATGTAGCACACGCCGTCGGCGTCGCAACGGACCGGGACAGTGGCGCGATCGTTGCGCGGGGTCGGCTCCCAGGGGAAGCCATCGTACGATCGGGCGACGGTGCAGTCGCAGGCGGGGTCCTTGACCGTCAGCAGCTGGCCAGGAGGCGCCGGCGGTGGGAGGGCAAAGCCCTCGGGCGGCGGCGGAGAAGTCGGCGAGAGCGAGTTGTCTGCCGATGAAGAGGACGATGCAGCCTTGTCGTTGTTGAGGAGGAGGACGAGGGCGACGGTGGTGCCTGCGGCGAGGACAAAGCAGACCGCAGCGATGGCTGAAAAAAGCAGCGCCCGGCTCTTGGAGCAGCACGGCTGCTTGAGCGCCTTTTCGTACTCGAGGAACTCAGTCGTGGTCATGTCTGTTTCAAACATAGACGTCGTTGCCGGCGTGTTGGCCAGCGACGTCATTTGGAGGGCATAGTCGTCCGCATTCGCAGCAGCCGAACTCATCTGCGGAGGTGGTGGTGGAGCGAGCAAAAATTTGTGTGAGGACGGAGGGGTGGGTAAGGGCATGGGTATGGAGAAGGGGGGTGGAGGGGGGAAGGAGAAGAGAGTGAGGGGTGGGGGACATGCGGGGCGTGGGGTTGGGAGGGTTGGGAGGGGAAGGAGGGGGGGAGGGTGCGTACGCTTGTGAGTCGAGACAAGAATGCGAGTGTGTGATGCGTCGCGTCTGCACTGCGTTGTTGGGATGGAATGCACGTGATAGCGGGGGTTTGGTTTTTTTTCGCGAGAATTCGGTTGACGGGTGGGCAACGGGCGTGGAGGGGGAAGGGAGGGGAGGGGAGGGGGAAGGGAGGGGAGGGGAGGGGGAAGGGAGGGGACTGTGGAATGCGGGATGCGGAGGGGGGGTGGGGGGGTGGGGGGGTGGACGGGGAGTTCACGGCAGACCTACCGTGGTTGGTCCTCACCTCGCCGTGTGGCGGAGGCTGGCCGACAGGCGACCGAGTGTTATTGATGGATATTCGCTGGATGCTTCGAACGCGAGCCTGTTGCCGACGGTCTCCCAAAGTCAAGCTGTCCGTCGGCCGACATTGCATCTCCACTCGTGGCGGCGTAGGTTTTGGTGAATAGGCCGCAGGATGGCCTGGTGGTATGGGCTGGGTGGACAAGTGATGCGGGTGTGCGGATACATTGCACTGCTCAGCCAAGGCCAAGCTGTCCGTCGGAGAGGTAGTGTGAGCCACCGGCGCACTGGTACCCACCGGCGATCTTGTTCCAGCGGAAGCCGGCGCAGCAGACGCCGGCCTGTCGGATCCGCTTCTGCGCGAGCGCCTCGCGCTGCGCTGCTTCTAGCGCGCGTCGACGCTCGGCAGCGATTGCCTCCTGCCGTGCTCGCTCAGCCGCCAGCCGCCGCATCTCCTCTTCCTGCGCCAGACGCTCTGCCTCTGCACGCTGTCGCTCGGCTTCGGCCGCAGCCTCTTCTGCCGCTCTCAGCTCTGCCGCCAGACGCTCGGCCTCGGCCTGCTCGGCTGCCATATCGGCGTAGACTTGCTTCTCGATCTCGGCCTGGCTCAGCCCGATGACGTCGACACCTTTGTCCAGCTGTTTTGCTCGGACGGCAGGATCCAGCCGCCAGTCCGAAGCACGAGGCTGGTCATCAGCATCGCCGCCTTCATCACCGTCTGAGTCGGGCAGATACTCGACCCGGACCTCTCGAATTGCCTGCCGCGGCGGCGGTGCGCTGTGGCGCAGCTGCGCAGAGGCAAAATCAAACGCGTCGGGATGCTAGCGGACGTTGGCGGCGACACTCTCGCCCTCGGGTTGGTGCTTGAGGAGGGCGGCCATGGCGGCGTTGGCGTCGTCAAAGACAAACTCGGGCTCGATCTCGGGTGTGTCATACACCCGCCCTGCCCGCGCCTCGACCATCTCCTCGTAGGCCGAGACAGCGTCGCGGGCGTTGGCCCATCCGGGACGAGAGAGAAGAGCGGCAAAGCCGGAGCGGAGCTCGGCCGGTACGCCGCCATCGGGGCGGATGGTAAAGCCAGTCGCCTGGGCCCGCCGCGCCACAAAGGTGGTGCAGTCGTCGGCGGTCCAGTCCGGAAACTCCCATGTCTTGCGGAAGCGCGACTTGGCGCCCGGATTGGTGTCGAGCATGGCAAGCATGTTGGCCTTGTAGCCGGCGAGGATGACGACTGTCTTGCCGTCGGCGTGCTTGGGATCGGTGACGCACGAGATGAGCTCGGTGAGTGCCTCCTCCCCGAAGACGTTCTTGCCCAGCTCGTATGCCTCGTCACCGGGGGTGGTGGTGGAGGGGGTGATGGTGGAGGGGGTGGGGGTGATGGTGGGGGTGGTGGGGGTGATGGGGGTGGGGGTGGTGGTTGCGCAGCCGCCGGAACCGCCATAAGCCAGCCCATACCCAACAGCCACAATTGCAGCCACAACCACAAACAACGACGGTCGTTTCGTGAGGCCATGCTGATGGAGATGAGGATGGTGGTGGGGATTGGATCGGCGCCGGAGTTCTTGACGTTCTTGTTGCTGTCTGCGCTGCGGTCACTGGTCTTGGATTTCGTCCGCTCGTTGACCTTGACCACATGCGGCCAACGTTGGTCCTGGTGGGCCCAGCCCGCCCGCCATCCTCACCATCCCTACTCGCTGGCGCCCGCTTCACCGGCATCCATTCCATCTGGCTCGCATCGACCATTTTTGGCCGGGCTCTGGCCCATGCCTCCATCATCGAGCCGATCGATATTCTCCGGATCTCGCTTCCTGTCTCATCCAGTTCATCATCTGCTCCACAGCCGTACCCGGCTCGCGCGAACGGTCGGTCCTCGACCACTCGGGCGCGCTCTGCTGCACGCCCGAGTAGTGGTTGTACCTTCCGGTGGCGCACATCGTCAGCATGGCGGTGGTCATCGGGCTTCCGGCCACGGCCGCCATGGCCCTCGCCCGTCCGCATGCAGATCGTCCACCGTCACGTCCCGCCGCACTCGTGGTACGTCCTCGCCGTCTTTTACGCCGTCGCTTCGATCATCGAGGGCGTCGGCCTCTGGGTCAAGCACTCCATCGCCGCCTCGGCCCTCCTCGTCGACCACAGCGACGGCGACGAATCGGCCGCCGAGCGCGACAGCCTTGTCTTTTGAAGCAGCGATGAGAGCAATGTCGAGGGTGACGACGTCCACGATGCGCGCACCGGTAGCCACATCGCTACTTTTGGCTTGGGCAGAGCCGACGTCCCACCCGTCTCAGGCCGCGCCGTCCACCGCAGGATCTCCGACCTTTCGCGCGGTGGAGCGCGCCGGTGGTGACGACAATCGCGCCAAGCTGCGGCTTTGCCAGCGAGTTTGCCCTCGCGCTCTTCCTGGCCGCCGCCGATCTTGCCGACGGCGACGTCCTGCTCATCCTGCCTTTGATCGTCGTTGAGCCCCCGCCGTTCCCTTGCGTGTTTCTGGCCGATACAAGCGGCACCGCAGCCAGAGCCGAGGGGTGGTGTTCTGCCTCGTCGATAAGACGTGGTCACTGCGGCGCCCGCGGGCGCAGCGATCGGCCTTGGTCCTCGTGCTGTTTTACCAGAGGAGGAAGAAGACCAAGGCGCGCGACGGTGAAGCAGACGCTGCAGGCGGTGGTGATGGAGGCGGTGGCCGATGTATGCAAACGCGCGCAACGTGGTCACCATCTTGCACGGGACTTTCATCGCGTCAGGCATCGGCGTCATGCCGTACGCGTCGATTGCCCAGACCTCATCCACAGCGCTCCGCACGGAGCGCAGGCGCGCGTGCAGGCAATCTCGTTATGGTGGACCACCCGCCCGCTCAACGACTACCAGAGGCAGCCAGATGTGCTTGCCGAATCGTCGCCGCATCGGCTTATTCACGAGATCCGGATCATTGTCTCGGGCGTGTTGCCGTCGGCTCCCGCAGTTTCCCTACACGCTCGGCTAACGCTGCGGCACATCACAAAGCCTCCACGCTGCTGGGCGTGTTTTACTGCGGCATCGCGTCGCCCGCGGACGATGTCCCGGCGGCGGTGTGGACGCTGCGGCACACCACGAGGAGAGATTTTGAGCCGTAGGACTAGCGGCGTGCTTGGAAGATGGTGATGGCCTTGTCGACGTGCTGGAGGATGTTGGCGCGGTCGGCCTGGAGGGCGGCGATGTTGCCCGTGGCGATGGTGACGTGATCCCTGACGTCGGCGAGCTCGGCCTTGGTGTCGGCGAGCTCGGCCTTGGTATCGGCGAGCTCGGCCTTGGTGTCGGCGAGCTCGGTCCTGGTGTCGGCGAGCTCGACCTTGGTGTCGGCGAGCTCGGCCTTGGTGTCGGCGAGCTCGGCCTCGAGTTTGTCCACGCGAGTGGAGGACCCAGCAGAGGCGCCTGCACCGCCGCCAATGTCGCCACCAGCAGCGATGGTCTCACGGACGTGGTCAGCAACACGCTCCGGGATAGAGCTTGTACCAACGATGAGGTTGTAGACTTCTTTTGCAGCCGCGTTGGTGTCGCTTCCAGGCTTGTTGAGCACAGCCGAGGCAATTGACATGGCCGTCTCGCCGTTGGTCCCGAGAGCCCACACATCGGCACCCGCGGCGAGCAGTGCCATGGTTGCGAGGATGTTGGAGGGCGAGACAGCGATGTGGAGCGGGCGCAGTTCAAGGGACGGCTCGAGGGCATTGATGTCGGCGCCGGAGTTGATGAGGAAGGTGAAGACTGGGATGGAGAACGGGATTGTGTCTGCGGCATGAAGGACGATGAAGAGGGCGAGGGTGGCCTTATTGATGCCGCTGGTTAGCTCGGTGGCGCCGTCGCCATGCTCGCGGATCCAGGCAACCATCGCAGATGAGAACGCTGGAGATCGCTCCACGGGAGCAGCTACGTACACGTGCGTGTTGTCCGGCTGCAGCGTGAAGGGATCGAGACCAACTCCGCCCAGCTCGGCCATAGCCTCAGCTGTCAGCTGGTTCGCGGCGATAATGGTGTCGAGCACAGTGGCGCCGTTTCCGTCGACGGCAGACTGGTCGAGGACGACATCCAGGGCGGCGACTGCCTCGAGGAGAGCCTTGAGGGCACCGTGCTCCGTGTTGGCAGCCGCGACATGAATGACGGGCGTATTGAATGTGGGTTCAACAGCGTTGACGTCTGCACCAGCGGTGACGAGCTCGGAGACGATGTCGGCTGAGATCGGGACGGTCGGTGAGGCGCGGAGGGCGACAAAGAGGGCGAGGGTGGCCTTGTTGATGCCGTTGGCGAGCTTGGTGGCGCCGTCAGCGTTGGCCTGCAGCGACTCGATCATGAGGTCGACAAAGACCGGCGCAGAGGATGCGGGCGAATGCACATACGCGTGCTTGTTGTCATCATCGAGATCGTAGAGGTCTGCGCCGTTGGCAAGCAGCGTGTTGAGCGCGCCGAGGGAGAGGAGGTTACAGCGGTCTATGGCATGCACCGGATGGGGCACATGGGCCTGAGCAACGTCAAGCAATGCATGGGCGTGCTGCGATGCAGGGAAGTCTGGTTGGGCGATGGTAGTGCGCGCGCGACCCAAGTCGAGGGTAACCTTGGAGCAGTTGTCCAAGCGGACGGTTGTGAGGTTGGGGCAGCCACCGGCGAGGGCGACCACTGCCGCATCGGTGATGTTGAAGCAGTTGCCCAAGAGGAGGATTGTGAGGTTGGGGCAGCCACCGGCGAGGGTGACCACTGCCGCATCGGTGATGTTGGAGCAGTTGCCGAAGCCGAGGAATGTGAGGTTGGGGCAGCCACCGGCGAGGGCGACCACTGCCGCATCGGTGATGTCGGAGCAGTTGTACAAGTAGAGGGTTGTGAGGTTGGGGCAGCCACCAGCGAGGGCGACCACTGCCGCATAAAATGATGTTGGAGCAGTTGTACAAGTCGAGGAATGTGAGGTTGGGGCAGCCGCCGGCCACGGCCACCACTGCCGCATCGGTGATGTTGGAGCAGTAGTCCAAGCGGAGGGATGTGAGGTTGGGGCAGCCACCGGCGAGGGCGACCACTGCCGCATCGGTGATGTTGGAGCAGCTAAACAAGTCGAGGGTTGTGAGGTTGGGGCACATCTCCGCCACCACCATGGCCATGGCGTCGGTGAAGGACTCATTGTAACTCGCCCCCACCTCGCCCACGCCCACGCCATTCCCCAGACCCCCAATCCCTCCTCCACCGACCTCGCCTCCTTCACGACCACCACTCGTCCAGCCCCGGTCCAACCATACTCCCTCTCCTATCTATCAGAGAGAGAGGA
>NW_013657632.1:314315-315632 GCF_000142905.1 Thecamonas trahens ATCC 50062
CACCATACTCATTGCCCACTTACACATCCTCTCAATCACCCTCTGTACACCCCCGTGGTCCCGTATCCATCATTCCCGTCAGACCACCCCGTCACCCTCCATTGGTCCTCCCGGCACTGTAACGTCAATCTCGGCACTGTGACGTCGTGCCCTTCCCTGCCCGTCTGCCGAGGAAGCCCACCACACCGCCACGCCGCCCTTTCCGCCGCTCCGTCGGATGGGTCACTGCCTTGATCACTTCCGCAATGGTCTCGCTCTTCCCTCTCCGGGGCATGCCTCTCCGTCGGCCTCTCTCCAACCCGTCCTTCTGCCGGACGTCGTCGATGACTTCTGCGGACATGCCCAACACGCTGCTGTGCTCGTGGGTGTCTCGATCAACGTCTGCTGGCCAATGCGCCTCTGTCTTGCCTAACTTCTGCTGATGGGCTGGTTGGGCTTGGCCGGCCGATCGCCGGGGGGTGGGTCACTGTGCTGATCGACGCGATCCGGCAGGCAGAGATGGCGAGCGCGATAGATGCGAGGACATCTCGAGCCGTCAAGCGAGCGGGGCGATCGGCTGGTTGGGAGCTGGAGATGGCCGAGCGCACTTGGTACAGGCACTGTGAGATGCCCGATCTGTCCTTGAGCTCGGCTGATCGATGGGGATCATGGTCGATGTCGAAGCTGGCGTCCCGCGTGAGGATGGATGAGGTCGAGCGCCATGCGGCTTGAGCCTGTGGTCTGTGTCAGCAATCACTAGAACCGATGCGATGACGATGGGTACTACATGTTGTGTGACTTTCACAACTGCTGGACGTGTGCCTGTAGGAAGGACGGCATGTTGTGGGAAAGTGCCGATGCTGTGCGGCGGGCGTGGGCAGGGGGGGTCTCTGTAGTGATGCCGATTGCGATCGGGGCGATGGCCGCGGTGGAGCGCCGATGAGCCTTGCGGCGATGGCTACGACATGACGTGAGGGGGTAAATGGTCATCGGGCGGTTGGTACTGGGGATGTGGGCCACGGACTGAGTACATAGTTGTGACGAGCGCTGCGATGCGAGTGCGTCATGGGGCGTGGCCACGACTGAGGTGTATGCGTGGATGGCTTTATCGACTGGCCAGTTGCTGGACAGCAGGCTCGTGACCAGCAAGCAGGTGATGGGATGGGAGAGGATGGATATCTGCATCATCCGTCAGTCTGTCCGATGAGTGTGTGTCGATGCTTGGATGGAATGGGAAGGTGGAGGGAGCGGAGCAGTGATCACCAGTTCGTTCGGCGACGGACGATTCAGAGCTACGACAAGTATAACTCCACACACCGCTTCTACACGGATCTCCGC
>NW_013657631.1:0-1872 GCF_000142905.1 Thecamonas trahens ATCC 50062
CATCGCACATCAATACTGTCCTCCTTTATTCCGATCTCCCCCGCCAGCTCCCCACCGCCTCGGCCAGTCCTCCTTACCGTCCTCGATCAAGCGAGGTCAGCCGGCCAGCTCTTCGTTGCTGGGGGTCGTGCTACCTCTACCTGTGCCTGACAACGACGTACCTTCCACCCATGTCCCTCGCTCGTTGTCCTCATCGCCGCCGCCCGCACACGCACCCTGGCTCACGCCCCGCGGCCGCAATCTGATCTCTGCCATCGAGGCGTTGCGCATGCCGACTGCCACGCCGCCGTTCATGGGCTGGGCAAACAACAAGCCGATCACGCTCCGTCCACCGCAGCCGCACGGCAGCCTGGGCATCACCGCCCTGGTGGTCGATGCAACGTCGTCGTTCTTCGTCAAGAGCGCGCTGCGGTTCCAGCTCGCCATCAAGCTAACAGCGGAAGCAACAACGCCCTGTCCTGCTCCGCCCAGATGAATGGGACATCCGGTTGCTCGACGACAGCGAGCACATGCCATCACCCCTCCACAGACTCGTCGTCGCCAGATCGCGCACACTCTGACCACATCCATGCCTCAGTCGGACACCAGCCATCCCCTCTCCCATCGCCAAACCCGAGCCGCACATGCCGCGCCAGCTCCCAGCAAACGAGCACATGGCCACACACACACACGTATGCTGGACATCCTCTCCAGCCCGATCTACCACCTCACCTTCGCATCGGCCTCCAATCGCCTCCTCAGCCACCCATCCGACGCCCCCAAGGCCGACGCTAAAAGCCAACCACAAACGACCCCGATCCCATGGGCCTCACCTCCCCCGAGTCGGACGACCGCAGATCCCTCGTCGGCGAGCTGGCTGCCATGAACCCCCACTGTGCACTCAACAAAGCTGATGCCCGCCTTCCATCGCCATCTCAACTTGCATACGACTGGCCGATCGCTTCCTCACCCTGACCACTGGTCGGCCACGGCCGCGGTTCTCGATGCATCCACCAACTTGAGCAAGATGCACGACCCGCCGATGGCGATCAACGCCTTGCTAGTGATGTTCTTGTCGTTTGGGCAGCCACCGACTTTGATCGGCACAAGGGCGCGGCGCTTGTACGCCACCGCAGCCACAACGACGTCGGCCGTCTGATCGCTACCGCGCCAAACGCCGTAGACGTTGTTGGAGAAGGTAACGGCCGGGCTCTCCGGAAGCGTCTCGAGCGCATCCTCGATCGAGTCAACAAAGCCGAGATGACCTTGAGATTTAAAGTCCATGATGGTTGTCAGCGCAGTTGTGCATGTACGTATGGAGGCCGTGGACGTCGGCGAGCTGTGGTTCTCGCCACATCGCACAGAAGGAACCGAACAAGGTGAGACTCAGCAATGCAAGCACCTCTATCCCACTCACAGATCAGAGCCCACTCACAGCCGCAACCCGCCGGATGCAGCCACATCTTGCCTCAATCACCCGATCGCCATCTCCTGGTCGGAACCCATTCTGCGACCGCTCTTCGCCCTCGCCCTCCACCACATGACTACCACGCACACTCTCATACATCGAATGCGGTTCATCCTATGCTGAAAATACCCGATCCCGTCTCGCTCTCGGAAGTCAAGCAGCATGAGGGCTTGGGTTTAGTACTGTGGGTGGGGGGGACCACACGGGAATACCGAGTAACGCATTCTTATTTCTTTTTGCCCAACTACACACCCTCCTTGCATGCATGCACCCACCCCCCCTAACCCCACCATCACCACATCAATCATTTCTCGTTCAATTAATCATGACCAGCCCCATCAATTAACTCTCATTCAAATAATCATACCTTCTCCCCCGGCCCTTCCCCCGGCACTCGCCCGATATCCAAAAAATCGCCCAAACGC
>NW_013657631.1:2416-3466 GCF_000142905.1 Thecamonas trahens ATCC 50062
AGGTCTTTCCGGTTTTTGCCGACGCTGAGCTCTCGCTCGAGACCGTCTCGTCGCCGGCATGGCGTGACGGCCCGCGGGATGCCAGCCACCCTCTACTGGCGTACATGGCGGCGGCTTTCCCGTCGCAGATCCCGAACAACCGTCGATTCACGGATCTCTGGGAACACGATGAACTCACGCCCGACCTCAAAGTCGCCCGCATCGGCACTCTCTACGCCCTCCTCGAGCGCGGCCTCGCTCCATACTCCCCGGCTCGCGACAGCGTGGTTGACATGGTCGACGATCTTGCCGACCGCATCCAGGCCATTGTTCCCAGTTCACCCCTCCGCCCCTCACCCATGCCACCGCCACTCAATCCACCCGAGTTCCACCCGCTCCCTGACACTCGTGATGCGGTCATTAATGTCCTTCTTGGTGCGAACAACGTCTCAGTCGTTGGTGTCAACGGGCTCGGTGGCGTCGGCAAGTCGTCACTCGCTGCCGATGTCGCCATCCATCCCGCCATCACCTCGGTCTTCTCCGTCTTCTGGCTCCCTCTTGGTGAGGACAATACGTCCAACCCAGCTCTTGCCAGCCGCATGTCTTACTTTCTCAAGCAGGGTCTGAGCTGCACAGTCGATACTAAGGCCAACCTCGATGACCTCCAACCCATTCTTGCTGCCAAAACCCGGGCCCTCGCCAATGCCAGGACTCGCATCCTGCTCATCCTCGACGATGTTTGGACCACCCGCCAGGCCTCCGTCTTCACCAACCACATCGCAGCCCCGCATGCCGTCCTCGTCACCTCGCGTAACGCCGCTGTTGCTACCAACACCGCCTCCTCCATCAAGCTTGGCACCTTTGGCCCGGACGACGCTGATGTTGTCCTTCGCAACTACCTCGCCAAGGGCTCACCTGAGTGGGCAAATGCCCTTGCTCTCAACGATTCCCGCATCGTCTCCCTCGCGACCTTTTGCCGTGGCCATGCCCTCGCCCTCGCCGTCCTTGGCTCGTCCATTTCTAGCGAGGCTGCACTTGACGCCGCTGTTGCTAACTTTGATTCGGCCTCCA
>NW_013657631.1:3748-4895 GCF_000142905.1 Thecamonas trahens ATCC 50062
TAACCGTAGTCGAGCTGCACGATCTGCACCTCGAGTACATTCGCCATCGGCCTGAGGTGTGCGTTGACGACATTCCTTCCCTTCCTGCCCGTCACCTCGCCGTTGTCGCCGGGGTGCCTCCGCCTGGCGCCACGCCAGAGTCCGCTATGGAGACCATGACCTCTGGCACTGCCTCCGATTGGATCGTCACCCGCGGTATTTCCCACCTGATTGCAGCTGGAGCAAACCATGCTGCCGTTGCCGTTGCTCTCTCCTGGCCATGGATGAAAGCCCGCGCAGACGACTCGCTTGGTGGCCTCCTCCATGATCTGCGTTGTGTTGTGCGCCTCGGATGTGAAGGAGCCAAAGACGTTGACGAGGTCGAGCGTGCGCTGTCGTTTTTCACGCGACTTCATTGAGAAGGGCAAGTCGCAATTTTGAAACCGAGCTCGTTGCGCGACTTGCCTATAACAACGCGTCCAACGCCGTGAAGGACCTGGTTGCTGCTGTGAGCAAAGATGCCTCGTCTAAGGCTTTCATTCCATCGAGAGCCGTGGACCCTGTCGCGCATCGTGGTGCTGAGCGCTTTCGCTTTGATGGCAAGTATGCCAATGTCATCAACATCGGTGGCTCGCTGGTTGCTGGTGGATGTGGGAAGAATGTGGACGTACTTGACGTGCTAACTGGTGAACGCGTGGAGGTGCTGGAGGGCCACACCGGCGATGTGGAGGGTGTGATTGCGCTGCCGAGTGCGGATGCCCAGCTCCCTGTCCTGGTCTCGTGGTCGGAGGACAACACGATCCGGGTGTGGCATGCTGCGGACGACGGGATGGGCGCCATGCGGTACACCGCGGACAGTGTCTCCTGTGAGGTGCTGGAGGGCCACACCAGCGATGTCCAGGGTGTGATTGCGCTGCCGAGTGCGGATGGCCAGCTCCCTGTCCTGGTCTCGTGGTCGTGGGACAGGACGATCCGGGTGTGGCATGCTGCGGACGACGGGACGGGCGCGATGCGGTACACCGCGGCCAGTCCCTCCTGTGAGGTGCTGGAGGACCACACCTACAGTGTGCATGGTGTGATTGCGCTGCCGAGTGCGGATGGCCAGCAGCCTGTCCTGGTCTCGTGGTCGTGGGACAGGCCGATCCGGGTGTGGCATGCTGCGGACGAC
>NW_013657631.1:4995-5259 GCF_000142905.1 Thecamonas trahens ATCC 50062
CGGTACACCGCGGACAGCGCCTCCTGTGAGGTGCTGGAGGGCCACACCGACGGTGTGCAGGGTGTGATTGCGCTGCCGAGTGCGGATGGCCAGCTGCCGGTCCTGGTCTCGTGGTCGGAGGAAGACACGATCCGGGTGTGGCATGCTGCGGACGGCGGGACGGGCGCCATGCGGTACACCGCGGACAGTGCCTCCTGCGAGGTGCTGAAGGGCCACACCAGCCTTGTGCGGGGTGTGATTGCGCTGCCGAGTGCGGATGGCCAG
>NW_013657631.1:5359-23009 GCF_000142905.1 Thecamonas trahens ATCC 50062
GGGCGCCATGCGGTACACCGCGGACAGTGCCTCCTGTGAGGTGCTGGAGGGACACATCAGCCGGTGTGCTGGGTGTGATTGCGCTGCCGAGTGCGGATGGCCCAGCTGCCTGTCCTGATCTCGTGGTCAGACGACAAGACGATCCGGGTGTGGCATGTTGCGGACGACGGGACGGGCGCCATGCGGTACACCGTGGACAGTGCCTCCTGTGAGGTGCTGAAGGGCCACACCAACGATGTGCGGGGTGTGATTGCGCTGCCGAGTGCGGATGGCCAGCTGCCTGTCCTGGTCTCGTGGTCGTGGGACGACACGATCAGGGTGTGGCATGCTGCGGACGACGGGACGGGCGCCATGCGGTACACCGTGGACAGTGCCTCCTGTGAGGTGCTGGAGGGCCACACCAAGTATGTGAAGGGTGTGATTGCGCTGACATGTGCGGATGGCCAGCTGCCCGTCCTGGTCTCGTGGTCGTGGGACAACACGATCCGGGTGTGGCATGCTGCGGACGACGGGACGGGCGCCATGCGGTACACCGCGGAAAGTGCCTCCTGCGAGGTGCTGAAGGGCCACACCAGCCTTGTGCGGGGTGTGATTGCGCTGCCGAGTGCGGATGGCCAGCTGCCTATCCTGGTCTCGTGGTCGAGAGACAGGACGATCCGGGTGTGGCATGCTGCGGACGACGGGACAGGCGCCATGCGGTACACCGCGGACGGTGCCTCCTGTGAGGTGCTGGAGGGCCACACTGACGGTGTGCTGGGTGTGATTGCGCTGCCGAGTGCGGATGGCCAGCTGCCTGTCCTGATCTCGTGGTCAGACGACAAGACGATCCGGGTGTGGCATGTTGCGGACGACGGGACGGGCGCCATGCGGTACACCGCGGACAGGACCTTCTGTGAGGTGCTGGAGGGACACATCAGCCGTGTGCTGGGTGTGATTGCGCTGCCGAGTGCGGATGGCCAGCTGCCGGTCCTGGTCTCGTGGTCGGAAGACAAGACGATCCGGGTGTGGCATCCTGTGGACGACGGGACGGGCGCCATGCGGTACACCGCAGACAGTGCCTCCTGTGAGGTGCTGGAGGGCCACACCAACCATGCGGAGGGTGTGATTGCGCTGCCGAGTGCGGATGGCCAGCTGCCCGTCCTGGTCTCCCGCCCATACTCCGGCGAGACGTTCGAGTGGCACTCCTCCCCACCGGCTACACCCTCCACGCCCGCCACCTCTCCTCCTTCTGGCTCCACGCCCGCCGCTTCACCTCCACCCACCCACGCAACAACTCCATCCGCATCACCATTGCCAACCACATCGGCCTCTCCATCCCCCACCCCTCCGACCCCAACCGCCTCCTCACCGTATTCTCCAACCGCCCCCCATCATCCTCCGCCGCCACCCATAACACCACCGCCTTTACTCCCCCGAGCACCACGCCCGCATCCTCGCCGCCGCCAGCATATCCGCAGCCTCCTGCGCCATGGGCCTCACCAGCGGATCGACCGACCAGCACCGCCGGATGAGCCCACAGACAGCGGCGTCCGAATCACCCGCCCTCGCACTAGCAGCGTTGCTGGTGAGGACCTGACGGCCGCCCCCCCATGGCATTGCTGCCATCAAACGCCGGCGCCCGCATGAGCATCTCGTAGAGGAGCGTGCCAAAGGTGAACATGTCGCCCTCAAACCCTCATCGGCTCCGCGCAGCTGCTCCGGCGCCATGCACGCCACCGATGGCACCACCGCCGTCGTCCCCCGGTTGCTCTTGATGACCATTCGTCCGCTTTTGTGGTCCACCACCACGTCGTGCCCGCCACCCGTGATCGAGTGGACCTCGGCGAGCGCACGCGCCAGCGCCAGCTCGATGCTCAGCGCCCACACGCGGTCGAGGCCCGAGCCCGAGCTCAGCTAACAGCGGCGTCCGAGCCCGGCCAGCCCGCTTCTGCTCCCGCTGCAACGACCGATCGTGCGGCCGCCCACGAGAAAGGCCTCGGCAGGGAGCTCCTCCAGCGACCCACAGTCGATGCGCGCGAAGATTACATGTGGCAGCAAGACCTTGGCCATCACCCGCGTGTACCCGCTGAGCGCCATCGGCCCGCCAGCCTCCAACACTGCCTCCATCTCGCGCCGCGAGGCGACGAGGCCGCCCCCGCGACAATCGCGCAGTAGCAAGCTCACTGAGGGTAGCCGCCAGACTCGTCTGCTCACCGTTGTACGGGCCGTAGGCAACAGCCATGTGACGACGACATAGACGACGCGGCGGGTGTAGAGGTCGCGGACTCGTCGTCAACCTCATCCGGCCGCTCGCCATCGATGAAGGTCTCGTCGATGCCGCCGCTGACAGCAACGCTGCCGGCGTTCACAGCAAGGCCGTTGTTGGAGCATCCGGTCCACTGATCGGCCGGCAGAACCACAGTCGCGAGGGCTGATGCAGCTAAGCAGCTCATCGACATCGGCAGTGCACCCACACATCCCTCGGCCGGTGCGAGTTGGTGCTTGGACTCATTGCCGCCACGAACATCGGGCAGATGGACAACTTCTCCGATATCTCTGCCACCACGGGGCTGCTTCCTGTGGTTTGCTACGCAGCGGCCTCGTCCCCATCCGTGTAGCACCTGCCAGCATCGTACCGCAGAATCGATAGCATAGCCTCGTTGATTTCGAGCTAGAGAGCCATCTCCCGGATTGCCGCCACTGCTACGAGTCGCCTGCACTCATGTCGATCCGACCGCCAAAGACAACTATGCCATCACCAAGGCCTCGCGTGCTGTGGCCACGTTGACATTGCCCGCCGCCTCCTCGCTGTCGATCGTGCCATTCCACCCACCACGACCACGCCGCCATCCGCATCGCCACGCGCAGCGGCCACTCTTCATGTCATCGCCCTCTTGCAACCAACACGCTGTTCCCTCCCAAGAGCATCCAAGCATACAGCAGCAAAAACTCTAACATCGCCGACAATGCGCCTCGCCCTCCTCATTCAGACCTCGCCATCATCCATCAAATTGTACAGCCCCATCGGGTCGGTCACCCCCGCCCACCCCCGCGCCCCCCCCCTCCCCCTTTCGCGCACGCGCCCACCCGTCCACCCGCCCGCTCCCGACTCACTTCACCATGGTAGTCTCCACAGTTGCCTGGTACCTTCTGTACTTTCTCGCGGCCTACGTGGTCTGGCACGTCCTCATCTGGCCCTGCCTCGTCCTCGTCATCTCACCCATGCGCGCTCTGCCTGGCCCCACACCGCTACCCGTTGTGGGCACTCTGTACAGGCTGAAGAAAAAGACCAATGGCCAGTCGAACATCCTTGATCTCGTCAGAGATTGGGTTGCTCGTGATTCACGCATGTACTGTGTGTGGAATGGCCCGCGTCCCGCCGTCGTCCTTTGCCATCCCGACACTATGTCAGTCGTCCTCCGCTCGTCCGTCTCCGTCTCTAAAGGCGCCGTCTACGACACCATCCGCCCATGGCTCGGCAACGGGCTACTGGTGGCAAGAGGTGCCGCCTGGCATGCGCGCCGCAAGCTCCTCACCCATGCCTTTCATTTTTCCATTCTCAAGCAATCGCACGACGTCGTTGCCCGCAATGCCGCCATCCTCATCGGCAAGCTCGCAGACGCCCGATCTGGTGAGCCTGCCGCCTACCTCGACCTCGCCCCGTTCATCTCGCGCTGCACTCTCGACATCATCTGCGAGGCCGCCATGAACGAAAAGGTCAACGTGCAGGACGCTGCCGACTCGCCCTATCTTGCTGCTGTCCACGAGGCCTCTACCCTCATGTTCCAGCGCATCCTTTCGCCGTGGTACGCCCCGGGCTTCCTCAACGGTCTCCTCTACAAGTTCTCCAAGCTCAAGGTGCAGACCGATGCCGTCCTCGGCACGCTCCATACCTTCACCAACTCGGTCATCGCTTCTCGCAAGGCGATGCTCGCCGCCCATCCGCTCTCGCCCGATGATGCGCACGTCTTCCTCGATCTTCTCCTCGCCGTCCGCGATGAGGACGGCGCCGGCCTCACCGACCGCGAGATTCGTGAAGAGGTTGATACCTTTATGTTTGAGGGCCACGACACCACATCAGCCTCCATTGCCTGGACACTGCATCTTCTCAGTCTCCACCGCGAGTGGGCCGATGCTGTGTTCAACGAGCTGGCTGCCGCGCCGTCGTTTGCCACCCATACCGCGACGGGGACGGCCACTCCCTGGATCCCGAGCGAGCGCGAGCTGGGCAGCTTCCGGGCCCTGCACAACGTCATCTGCGAGTCGCACCGCCTCTACCCGCCTGTTCCGTTTGTCTCCAGGCAGACGGCTGAGGACCACGTCGTGGACGGCTTTCGCATCCCCTCCGGCTCCAACGTCTCGCTCAACATCTATGCTCTGCATCACAACCCGACCGTCTGGCCCGATCCGGAGCGGTTTGACCCGTCCCGGTTTGAGAGTCCGCTCTCATCGCCATTTGCACACATCCCGTTCTCGGCCGGCTCGCGCAACTGCATTGGACGCAAGTTTGCTGAGCGTGAGGTGACCACTCTGGTCGCCGCTGTCGTTGCTGCCTACCACCTCGCCGCCGACCCGCACCACGACCCCTACCCGCGCCCTGATCTTATTCTTCGCCCGGCCAACGGTCTCCGCGTCAAACTCACCCCGCGCTGATCTCGCTGCCTGCTCGTCACGGCAGCTGCAGCATGTACAACCCGGTGTACGTGTCGAGCAACGCGTAGCCTCGCTCAAAGTCGGTCGCAGATGGGAGCATGCCGCCCAAACGGAGGAAAAACTGCTGATAGCCCACAAAGCTGAACGGCCAGCCGACTGTCGCCGCAAGCTCGCCACTGTCGAGGTCGCAGGCAAAGATCATCGGTGAGTCTTGTGCCTGGATCCACCCGCGCGAAGCCGTGAAGAGCGCGTCGACGTTGAGGTTGGCCTGCGACGGCGCAAACCACTTCCAACTCGGCAAGTTGACGCCCACTGCTCCGGGCCGGACCTCGTACGCCGCAATGCTGGAGCCTTGGCGGGAAACGGCAGCGTCAATGCCCGACGTCATCGTGTGGAACCGAGGAATCTGCCCGCCGCCGACCGAGCCGACCGAGTAGGCTTCGGCGCCTGCCACGCAGTCGCCGCTCTGAAGGCACGCCATCGTCCTCGCGCCAGCCAAGCTAAACAGATACGGGCCCTTGGCTCCATCGGTGTAGCCAAAGTAACCGGTCCGCACAAAGACCTGTGCGCCTGTCGCCACGTTAAAGATGTGCATAGCCGACGAGAGCCGCGACGACGCATGGATGTAAACAAAGCCAAGCGAGTCAAAGACGGCGTTGGAGACGCCAGTTCCGATCTCGCCGCGGTCGACGTCGGTGAGCGAGGTGTTGAACTCGCGAACAACCTTGGCAGTGGCCGCGTCGATGACGGCTGCGCGGTCACCGACAAAGACCGCCACAACGCCAAGCTCACCGTCCCAGCCCAGCGAGACTAAAGCGGCGTCCTGAGCTTCACGTACAGTAAACGGCGTCCGGACATGCTCTTTCACCGCAAGTGTGCCGAGCTCGATGCGGCGGGCCTCGACGTAGCCGGCCTCATCGTCGGCGAGGACATAGAACTCGGTGGCATCGCGGTAGACATTGCTGTTGTCGACGTACACCCGGACACCGTCAAGCGACTGCTCTCCCATCAGCACTACTCCGTCGGTCGTCGGCATGTACGCCCGCAGTGTCTCCTTCTCCTCCACCACAAACACATCGCCTGATGCGCCCTTGCCCACAAACGACGGCGTGATCGCATACTTGCCGCTCGCGCTCGTCACATTCCAGCGGAATGGCTGTGACTTGCCCGACGCATACGTCGCAAGCGGCACTGTGGTTGCGGTCACCTCGTACCTGCACGAGGTTGCTGATGTGGCCCAGCATGTGACGGAAATGACGAACGTGTCCGGCTGCGTCACAGGCACGCTGAGCGTGTTGGTCCCATCCGATGCCTTGGCGAGCGTCTGCTTCACATCGTACGCCGGCGATGCCACTGTCGTTGAGAGCGAGACGTCACTCGACGACGGCACAACCGAGACCACTAGCGACGCAAACGGGTCGGTGACATCAAACGCGTACTCTTGCCCGGTCCCGCTCTCCTGGCTCGCAGCGTGTGCCGTGCCGTTGACAAGGTGCAGCGGCTCGTCGGCGAGCCAGACTTCCGGTTTGGCTAGTGCGGAGCCGGGCTCGAGATCGAGCTTAATCACCTGCGTCTTGCCGTAGTAGTGGTACGGCGGCGTGATGAACCACGCGGTCGTGCCATCATCGGCCATCACAGCCAGCTCGGGATGGCCGGCCGGCTTTTCGAGGCCGGCCACGGTCAGTCCACGCGCGCTTACCAGCTTTCCCGAGTTGTCGTAGTCAGAGACGACGACAACGCCTTGCGTAGCATCGACGTGGTTTGCGGCGAGGCCCACAGTCGTCACACCGCCATGGAGCCGTGGGATCATGGCCGGGAACGCCTCGCCCGATACGCCCTCGGGGTAGAGCGCGCCCGATGCCGCAACGACGGCAAAGCTTGCTGTCGCGTCGACTGTGAGCGAGCAGAGGCGCCGGTCGTCGCCCACGTGGTACGCGATGTGGAGGAGTATGAGGCTGTCGGAGATGATGTGGTTGGCGGTGAGAACAAGGGTAAGATCGTCAGCGCTGACGCCTTTGGCAAGCGCCGCCGCCACGCCCGGACACTGGCTGCCATCGAGCTCGACCTCGATCATCTCGCACGGCAGCGGCGTGTTGGGATCGATGACCCCGCATTTGGCCGGGAGCGCGTACTTGAACGAGGTCTTGACTCCAGTCTGAGGATAAGTCCATGGCAGCGAGTAGAAGATGGCGCTGGTAGCGGATGGGCCGAGGCCGGCCACCGAGCGGGTGTCCTTGGGCGAGCCGTAGGCCCGAAAGTGTGCGCCGTCGGCGAGCGGCTTGGCATCTGGCGAGTAGACGACAGCGTAGTTGAACGTGGTGGTCGAGTCCGGATACGCCGATGCTGTCATTCCCATCTGCAGGACCTGTCGGCCCCCTGCCAGCGGGCCGGCGTATGATGGTGAGAGATTGGCGTGCTCGTCGACGAGCACGGGGCGGCCGGCCGAGATGGTGGTGGCGTCAAAGACCAGAGCGCCGTACTTGTCGCAGTCGACGAACCACAGCGGGACCGAAGCGTCAGCGGTCGCCGCCACAAACGCTGCGTTCTTCATGTATGCAACCTGGGGAACAGTTCTTGCCGCCTCGGCCAGTGCCGAGTTGTTGACCACGGTGATCAGCTCGAGCGAGCCGGCATCAATGACGGCAATGCCGCCAATCATGGCAATGTGGATCTCGGGCCGCCCACGTCTGGGCTTGCCCACATACCCCGCTGTGTACACCATCGTCGACTGTTGATATCCCGCCGGCAGAGCAAGCATCACGCTCGTCTGTGTCCCGTTGGTCACCGGCACCGGCGACGACACGTCTGAAAAACCCTGGCCAACTCCAATGCCCGACAAAAGTGGCTCTCCTTGACGACCGCCGGCAGTACACGCAGAGCCTGCAAACGCCGCCGCAAACACGACCACGACCACGAACACCAGACGAGCTGATGTGGCATACGACAGCATATGGAAATTCGCTATGTGGTTGGGCAAAGGTGAACGAGAGGTGGGCTCGCCAACGCAGAAGTCTTGCGCAGTCAGGCACCTGACGACAAGTTAGCTTGCGTATGCAGGTCGCGCCGGTCGGCGTGCGTGAGCGTGCACACGGTCGATGGACCACCAGCAAGCGGGAGCAATGATCAATCTCGCCGGAGTATGGCACAGAGACGGGCGTCACTCGATTTTGATGTTGACTCGACCGAGTTGACACGGTGCACGGCCTGGCTGACTTTGGCTTTTGCAGAGACTGATCACCCACCGCTGGCCGATCGACCCATGACAGCCTCGGCAACAGCGTGGATGAACAACAACCAGCTTGATTCAGCCCCGAGTCCGGCCCCTTCTAGCACCGATCCCGTCCCGCCCATCCTCTCCCGTCGATCCCGTCCCTCCCATCCCCTCCCGTCGATCTGATCTCGTCCCTCCCATCCCGCCCCACCAATCCCTCTCCGCCGACCCCGCCGTACCCATCCCCCCCCTCTCCCACCCACCCGCCACCGCCAATCGGCCAATCCCGCATCGGTCAGTCGCGACACGGCCAATGCGAGCGCGACACGACTCAAACAGAGGCCTCTGCACTCTGACGGGCACCTCCACTCACGGCGCACGTGACTCCAAGGCGAGACGACCATGTTCACAGGGAGCCTACGACGGATGCTGAGCAGTAGCGCAGGAGTACTTGCTGGAAGTGGGGCGAGACAGGGCGCGGCGGCGCCGCTTGTGGTCTTCTCAAAGTCGGCCAAGGCGGCTCAGAGGGAGCGGACGGGCGGATGCGGCGAGTTTGGTGCCTCTCATGCGGTGGATGCTGACTTTCTCAAGCGGGAGCTTGCGGCTGTCATTGATGATCGCATGGATGATGTTCTGAGGGACTTCCCCACCGTGCTGGACCTTGGATCGGCTGGTGGGGCGCTCTCGCTCCGCCTCGCCGCCCGCAAGGACGTCAATCAGGTCATTGCTGCAGACTCGGCTCAGGCGCTGATGGGCAGAGATCTGATGCTGGCGCTCGGTCGGGAGCTTCCGAAGGATAGCTCGGATCGACTCTCGTTCATCAACTCGCTGCATCCGCGCATTGAGCACGTGGTCCTGCCTGAGGCCGAGGACGCCATCGCGTCAACGCTGGGTCGCCACGCACCGTTTGATGCGGTAGTCTCGAACCTTGCACTGCACTGGATGAACGACTTGCCGGGCGTGCTGAGCCAGATCCTGCACTTGCTCAAGCCTGACGGTCTGTTCTTGGGCACGATGTACGGCGGCGAGACGCTGCGGGAGCTGCGCATTGCGCTGCAGCTTGCGGAGACCGAGCGCGACGGCGGCATCTCGCCGCATGTCTCGCCGCTCGCCGAGTCGCATGCCGTCGGCAACCTGCTGACGGCCGCCGGCTACTCGCTCGTCATGGTTGACGTCGACACGGTGACTGTTCACTACGCCGACGCGTTCAAGCTCATGGACGACCTGCAGCTGATGGGCGAGAACAACGCGGTGCTCTCGTCGCGCGGGTACGTGTCCAAGGACGTGCTGATGGCGGCGGCGGCGATTTACAACGAGCTGTTCTATGACGCCGAGGCTGGCGGCGTCCGCGCCACCTTTGACGTCCTCAATCTGGTCGGGTGGCGGCCGGACGCGTCGCAGCCGCAGCCGCTGGCGCGCGGCTCGGCAACAGCTTCGCTCAAGGATCTGGGACAGGGCAGCTCGTAAGGGCCGCGGGTGAGCGCCGTGTGCGCTCGCTCGCTCAGCCGACGAGCGAGTCGAGAAGCAGGAGGGTGCCAGCAAAGAGGATGCCGAGGACGGCGTCGACGACGATGTTGCCAGTAAAGCCAAAGATGACGAACCGGGCGCGGTGGGTGGTCGAGTGGATGGCAACGAGCAGCCGCTCGACAGAGTCGGACGGTAGCGCCATTTCGTACTTGAGAAGGACGTCGCGGAGGCCGCGACAAGCGCGCGACATGCGCGAGACGACGTGGAAAAAGTAGAACTGCAGCGCGCACGCGAGGACAAGGAGCCAGAGCGCAAAGGGGATCATCTCGGAAGAGATGAACGAGTCCGAGTTGGTGATGGACCAGAAGATGAGGAAGATGCCCGAGACCGAGAGGACGGTCGTTGCGGTGTAGCCTGCGCGCCAGTGTGCAATGTGCTCGTCGATTTTCTCGAGCAGAGTGATGTGCATGGTGAGCGCGTCGTTGACCGACCGCCGGTGGCCCTCGATGGTCGACGCGTACCGCTCGATGATGATGCGCATCAACGCCCACGTCATCGAGAACGAGCCGGCAAAGACAATGGGAATGGCGAGGACCCAGATGGAGACGATGAAGAACGGGACGGCGGCCATGCCGAGGATGGCCAGCGGCGACCGATTGGCCACCCGCTCGAGCGGGTTGGAGGCAAAGAACATGACGCTCATGATGACCGCCGCCACCGGCACGGCCACCGCCATCCCGGCCAAGTGCCGGCGGACCACCCGCTCGGCCTGGCGCGAGTACCGCGGGCCGTACAGCACAACCTCGTCGAAGAGCTTCGCCAGATGGCCAGCCCGCGCGTACCACACCATGTGGATGTACACGAGCGGCGGAATGGCAAAGATGGAAAAGGCGCCCAGAAACGCCCCACCCGACCAGCGGACGTACGCCACCGTGCCGAGGACAGGCATGGCAAGGAGTACAAATATCATGCCGTATGTCACCATCGAGCATGTGCACCGCACGCCCCAAGGTCCCGGTCGCCCGAGCGTCAACGCGCACGCCAGCCACCGCAGCGACCGCTGTCCGCCGCAGCACCGCCTGTGCTGGACCACTCCAGACTCGAGAAAACCCGACTCTTTCCGCTGCACAACCGTCTCACCCACCTGCACCCGCGAGCTCGGCCGTCTCCTGCTCTGAATGCCTGTGATCTGCGAGCCTCCCGCCCCATCATCCGGCATGATGAGTGAATAAAAATTTGCAGCACCCTCACCCCCACCCCCCACCCATCACCCATCCTGGCAGCCGAACAGCACCCTCTCGCCCTCCTGCCCCGCACACAGCACGTACCAGGAACGCTTCACCGCGTCCGCGCGAATGCGCACTTTCTGAGCCGCTCCTAAACGAGCGCTCGTTGTCTTCGTACGACGAGGTGTACAGGCCGCCGCCACCAGTGCCCATGGAGTCCTCTATGTCGTCCAGCTCGGCCATGGCCGTGGTGGGGTGCGGAGTCGAGCTGAGTCGTGTGGGCGAAGCCAAAGCCACCCGACGGTCTCGAGCTATCTGCCAACCGCTGCAGCCAACCTGCTCAGCGCATCCGATGACGGAACAAGAAGATGATGGAGAAGGGTCGGCATAAGCCGATCTGGCTGGCTCTGATCATTGCCACCGAACGACGAATCATTGTTCTCCAACGATAACCAATGACTACAACGATGACCAACGATTACCGACAATCACCAACGATTACCAACGATAACCACAATCATCAATCACCAACGATAACCACAACCAACAATCACCAACGATAACCAACGGTAACCACAATCATCAATCACCAACAATCACCAACGATAACCACAATCATCAATCACCAACAATCACCAACGATAACCACAATCATCAATCACCATCGATAACCAACGATGACCACAATCATCAATAACCAACGATAACCACAATCATCAATCACCAACAATCACCAACGATGACCACAATCATCGATAACCAACGATGACCACAATCATCAATAACCAACGATAACCACAATCATCAATCACCAACAATCACCAACGATGACCACAATCATCAATAACCAACGATGACCACAATCATCAATAACCAACGATAACCACAATCATCAATCACCAACGATAACCACAACCAACAATCACCAACGATAACCAACGATAACCACAATCATCAATCACCAACGATAACCACAACCAACCGCTTCCCGCCCTCCTCCACACACACACGCAGACACACACCTCACACACCTCGCACACCACACACCCCTCCACCTCCCACACAGGATGATGGCATCAGACATGCGACGGAGACAGCATTGGGCAAGTCGATTCATCCATGGAGACGCCCGACCCACACTCGACGACGTCGAGTACACGTACAATGAGGACGTTCTGCTCGTCCGTGAGCTCGACTGCTCGGGAGGCGATGGTGGCCCGACGAGGCAATCATGGCCAGCCTTTGTCAACGACTACGTCGAGCATCACAAGGAGTTCCCTCATCTATATCCGCGCACACTTCCGCTTCCCTTTCACGTTACTCGCCGTCTCATCGAGCTCAAACTGCCGGCGCCTGGCAAGCCTCCGTCGGCGAGGTACAGGCTCATCAAGAAGGATCTCGAACTGACTCGCAGCGCACTTGGCATTTCGCCCAGAGGCAGCAACGGCGAGACTGGCTCGAGCAGGGCTGCAGGCGACGGCTTGATCTCCGGGAGTGATGACGACGATGGCGACGGCGGCGACGGCGGTCGGGGTCGAGGCAGCGGCGGGAGCGGCGGCGATCCGCAGAACGTGGCTCGGGTCCAAATCGGGCTTGCCTGCCGCGGCCGGCCGCTAAAACGATGCTGGTGAAGCGGCAGTCTCTGGCAGACGCATCGCCGGTCATCGCCGACGTGGTCGACGGCTTTGTGCCGAGCCCGGAGATGCATGTGCCGCAACTGCAGTTCTCGGACCGCGGCGTCGTGTATGATGACGCCGACTCTTTTGACATGTTTGCGCCGCAGACCTTTGCACGGTTTGTGCTGTGGGCGGAAAACCCGCGGATTCTGAAGGAGGAGAAGGCGCTGACGAGCGAGCTGGAAGACATTGCCGCCGAGTTTAACGGCCTCAAGAGCGATCTGCGGTCTGAGCATGAGGCCGCGCGCGACTTTCGTCGCGCAGAGATCCTCAAGCTGCGGGCTCGCGAAGAGAAGCGTGTCCGAGCGGTGATGGACGCCCAGTTTGAGGCCGATGTCCGGGCGCTGCGTGTCCAGCACGAGGCGCACGTTCGTCTCGAGCTCTCCAAGCTGACCTTCAAGTACGAGGCCGTGCTCGCCGAAATCGACGCCTTTCACGAGGCGCAGCGCGAGCAGTGCCTCAAGGTTGCTGACGAGCTCGCGCACGCCCAGTTTGCCAAGCTCGAGAAGCGAGTCGACGAGGTCCGGTCGGCAACCGACCGCATCTTTGACCCGTCGAGCCTGCTCCCGCTCACCCTCCTCGCCGAACATCTCCGCGCCGAAGAGCTCAAGCTCGACTGCGTCACAGTGATGGCGGCCAACTGGCGCAAGTATGCACACGCGCCCGAGCTCGCCTCGCCGCACCTCCGCGACGACACCCGATGCAAGATCCTGGCCGCGCTGGAAGACGACGCGCTACTGGGCACGCTTGCGGTCGCCGACGTCGACGACGCCTGGAACTCGGTGCCTGGCCTTGCGCATCACCATCGCGACGTGGTGACGGGCGCGGGCCGGGCAATTGCGGTTGCCAAACGGTACACCAAGCGGACCACTCTCGACGTGGCACTCCTGCTCCGCGAGTTCAAGTACCGCGTGCTCCGGATCGCGCAAGAGCTTGCAAGCATTCCGCTGCTCAAGCTCAAGAAGATTCAGGCCGAGGCCGCGGGCTCGCGGACCGCCAACGAGTACGGCCCGTGGCTGGAGCTCATCGGCCACGAGCTGGAGAAGCGACAGCGCTCAAACCCGACCTTGACCCTCAAGCGCGGCGTCTGCTCTGCCGCCGCGCACGTGAACGGCCTGGTGGCCAAGCCGCGCCAGCCGCTGCTGTACGTGCTTGTGCACGCCGCGACTGCGCCACGGACCGAGTCCCAGTACGGCGCGTGCTACTTTGAGGCCACAGTCCTCGCCGCGCCGCACGACCCGGCGCTGGGCACGGTGGCGCTCGGCCTCGACGTGCCGCGGTCAGTGGTGGAGGATGTGGTGCCAGGCATCACGCCCGAGCCGACGTTTGTGGCGCTCAACAACGAGCACGTCGCCGCCGGCGAAGACGCACTCGCGTCAGAGCCGTACGGCTTTGTCTGGCAGTCGGACGGTTACATCCACGCCGGCGGAACGTCGCACTTTGTGGGCGTTGGCTTCCGCGAGGCCGACGTCATCGGCGTCGGCCTCGACCAAGGTGAGCGACAGATCCACTTTTACAAGAACGGCGAGTCGCTCTTCTCGCTCCTGGCCGACGATTCAGTCCTCCCGCGGCTCAGGATCGAGACTGCGGGGTACTCGCTGGTGCCGGCTGTCTCGTTCTACGCGGCGCTCGATCCGGACGCGGTCGAGGTCGAGTTCAACTTTGCCGGCCCGTTTGACGCCGAGCTCCCTGCCCACTTTGGCCCGATGTCGTCCGGCGCGTCGACGCTGTGAGGCGTCACAGACTGCTGCCGCTGCCAAAGACGTCGTCGAGCGCGCCGGTTACGAGCGACGGCGAGGCGGTCGAGAACATGGTCGTTGGATACACCGCGGTGCCCCATTCGGGGTGTGACAGCATGGTGCACGGTCCAGAGATGACCGTCGGGTAGCGGAGGAGTGTCAGCGTGTGCGTCACGTCCGCATACGTCGACGGCCCGGGCTGCGATCGCTGTGGAATGCCCGACGCGGGGTCGGTAAAGTCAAAGACGTACGGCGGCGCGCCTGCAGCTCGCGCTCTGGCGGCCAGCGCGGCCTCGACAGCCTCTGCTAGCGCCACAAAGTTCTCCAGCAGCACATCCTTCTCGCCGGCCGCAATGGCTGACCAATCAGCAAGATCGGCTGCGGCATATTGAGAGATCGGCACCACAACGGCGTTAGTTTCGGCCACAGCAGCCCGACCGTGGCATGGCTTCACCCACTCTGGGAACACGCTCACCAGCGACATGGTCATCGCTCTCGGCATGCGATGAACAGAGAACTCGCACTCGATGCCGCCAAACACACCGCGCCGCGGTCCTGCCAGACACCACTTGCGCCCGGCGACGAGGACTCTTCCACCAGCATCAGCCCCCGCCTCCGCACCCTCAATCGCCTCCCCAATCGCCAGCCCGTCGCCAGCCACCGCTTCCCCAGCCTCCCCGGCAGTCTCCACATGCACAGCCATGACACAAGACAAAGTCCCACACACACACACACACACACACACACACGCGAAACGCTTCACAGAGCCCACGCACAACTCTCTATGAGAGCGGCGTGAGCAAATAGCCCGACTCTGGCAATCTCTGTCCTCATCGATGTGGTGGAGCCGGCTGACGTGGCGGGATCACTGGGCCAGCCGGGCCGGACCGGGGGCCGGCCGGCGATGGCTGCGGGGCCAGGTTGTGGAGCGGTCTTTACACATCGGCCAACAACGGGTTGTCGTACTTTTGTCGCGAGCGGCGTTGATGATATCAAGGTGGTCTGGGTTGAGCGCATCGAGCATGAGGGCCGGGAGGCCCGCGTTGGGGTTGCGCGTCTTGGCCTCCATCCGCGCGAGCTGGGCCACGGCAGCTTCGGCGGCGGCCGACGATGCGCCCGACGCTGCTACGGTGGCCGCGAGCTCCGGGTCGCCTGACAAAACCTGCTTGGCGAGACTGGACTCGGTTATGGCGAGCCCCTCGCGGAGCGTGCCGGCCCAATCAACAATCGATTCGTCGATGGTGTCGCTCATGCCCTGAACCGCCGAGAGCCGCGCGTCGCGTGAGGTCGCCGGCGCAGTCCGCTGCGTCTCGAGCGAGACCGAGGTCGAGACGACCGACCGGATGACGCAGTCGAGGCTGCGCTCCTGCAAGACTGCGAGGCCGCGGAGCTGCTCGAGCACCGTCTCCATCTCGCTGAGGCGAACCTTTTCGTCCTGGGTGATGAGCCACGCCCGGCGGAGCTTGGGTGAGTCCTTGATGTTGGCCTTGACCAGCGCGTCGCCGCGCGCGTTCCAGCTCTCCATCTTGCGCTGCAAGCTTGCAACCTCAGTTCGAGCCTTGCCGGCCCGAGTCTGGGCGCTGCAGGCCTCACTCACCGCCGCGTAAGCCTCGCGGAGAGCCCTGGTCACAGCCCCGGCCTCGTCGCGAAAGCCGTCGAGCGCCGCCGCGCGGCTTGCCGACGCCGCCTGCAGCTCGCATGCAAGCTGCTCCTCGTCCTCAAGCGCCTGCACCGCCGCACGCGCGGCCTTGGTCGCCTTGCCCGCGTCGCGACTCTTGCGTGACCGCTCACCATGCGCGGCAACAACAGCGGCCTCGTTGGCGAGCGCCGTCTTGAGCGCCGCCTGCGCGTCGGCGAGCGCGCTCGCGCGGCTGCGCGCCGCATTGTCGGCAATGGCGGCAAGGAGCTCCGCCTGTCGGGCCCGGGCCGCGGCGAGGTCGGCATCAAGCGTCGGCGACGGCGCAGTCGAGACCAAGTCGAGCTGCTGCCGCTCGCCGCCGCCCTTCTCTCTCCCGCGCTTCCGCCCGGCGACGTTCCGCCCGCGCCGGGCCTCGCGCTCTGCGCGCTTGGCCTCGCGTGCCGCCGCCCAAGCCGCCGCCTCGGCCGCCGCTGCTGCTGCCGCCGCCGCCGCCGGATCCTCATCCTCCCCGTCCGACTCGGACTCGGTCGCCGGCCACACTCCCGCCGGATCCGCTGCCGCCTCGGACGACTCGGTCTCGGTCTCGTCCTCAGTCGAGTCTGACGACGACGATGACTCCGCCGACTTGCTCTCGTCGGCCTCGTCGGCCTTGTCACGGTAGCTCTTGCTCAACAGCGACCCCGAGCGACGATGCGGCGAGCGCGAGCGCGACCGACGGATGACAACGCGGATGACGTCTGGCGAGCGGCGACGGACAAACGGCCGCGCCTTTCCGCCACCGTAGAACGTGCCCTCTGCCCCGAGCTCGTCCAGCAGCTCCTCATCGAGCGCGGCATCGTACGAGTCTTCGTCCCAAAACTCATCCGAGTACTCTCCGCCGTAACCGTCTCGTCCACCACGCCCATGGTAGCCGTCGTAGCCGTCGTAGCCACCGTCGTAGCCACCGTCATAGCCACCGTCATAGCCATAACCATCATCATCGACATGACCATGATGCGGATGACGAGAATGACGATGGCGATCAGCAGCCGGACTCTGACGACTCTTCCTCGCCTCTGCCCGTGTCGACCTCAGCACTGCTGCCGACAACGGCAACGGCTTTGCCTCTGCATGACCTCCTGCCGCATTCCGTTCCTGCCACAATGACTTTGTCCGACCAACCACTCTATGCTTTTCCACCGCACCATTTCCGCCGCCTTGTCCACCACTGCCACCGCCGCCACCACCACCACCACCTCTGCCATCGCCTTCCCTGCCGGCACTGCCTTGCCTCACACCTCCTCGTCCACGAGGCCCACTACGGGCATTCCGTCCACGTCCTCCGCCTGCCATGACCCAAGTCGAGTATAAGAGAGGAAGGGGAGGGTGAGAGGGTGAGAGGGGTGCGTGACGTGGTGCTGCCCGTACCCCTGCCCGTCTCCTCCCTTCCCTGCTCCGTCCCCGTGTCTGTCTCTGTCGGCCGTTCGTTGGTTCGTCGGCCGCCAACGGCAAAATGGTGAGATAATCAATGGTCTTGTTGAATTAATGGTTACCCCTCCCCCCTCGCTCTGCCCGCCCGCCCTCCCTTCAACCCTCAATTAATTAATGTTCATTAATCGTAAACCACCCCCCTCCCCACATCTCCCGCGAGAACAACCACCAAAAACGCCAGGGATGCCGCGATCGATCGCAGAACATACACTCATGGCAACATATCCCTGCCTCCCCCCCCTGGCCTCTCCCGACCTCCCCCCTGACCTCGCCCTCATCCCCCCCCTCCCCCCTCCCCCCCCCTTCCCCTCATCCCCTCATCCACAAGAAGAACCCAACCAGCCCAGCTCAAAGCAACATGACTAACCCTCTCACACAGCCATCTAAGCCACAATTGCCCCACATCACCGCTCTTCCTCCCCCCCTCCAGGACACAGCCACTGACGGCTACAACCAGCACCACCACCACCCCACCCCACCCCACCCCACTCTCACTCACCCTACTCATCCCCCACTCCACTCTCTACACACCACGCTCTCTACACACGCTACACCATGAAGCTCGTCAAGTACGCCCCCGCCCCCCCCCC
>NW_013657631.1:23702-44316 GCF_000142905.1 Thecamonas trahens ATCC 50062
ACACACACACACATATATATATATATATATACATTGTCATACACCCTCTCAAGGTGGTCAACTCCCCCCCCCCTTACCTTCACCTTGACCCCCCCCCCCCCCCGTCAACCCAACCCCCTTCATTCCACCGATATCTTTAATGTTGCAACGTTGGCGTCGTAGTCATTGCCGTCGTCGGCTTGGACTGGTCAACCTCACACGCCTCGTTGGAATACTACTCATGCTCACATGGCTGCCAAGTACTTGCTCGACACCTGTTTTTACCGGATCATCTTCGCTCATTCATTACCTTCAGTTTATGGGTCGAGCATCAGCTATGAGATCTGGTGTTGATACCAGTTGGTCGCCGTCACTCTCGCCTCTACATGGCACTGACGTGGTCTCGACGCTCCTCTCACTCGACGCAACCTCATCATTACCTGGCATTGCTCTGCCTGATAACTTTGATCTTGTTGGCGCCCTGGAGGTTGAAGTCGGAAATGCTCCACAAATGCTCCAATTACGATGTCCTGCGCCACTCGATGGCGCAGTTTGCACCGAGACCATCGTCGGCGTGCCGGTCACCGCCTCGGTCCTTGTTCCGGCTGCAAACTTGGCTGGCCTCGGTAACGCCATTACCCTCTCCCCGGAACTCCTCATTGCCATGTGGTCCGGCGAGGTCACCCGCTGGGACTCGCCGCTCATTGCCGCGCTCAACCCTGGCATCATCCTCCCGCGCGAGAGCATCATCGTCGTCGCCCCGCCTTCGGGTGTTGCTGATCGCGTCCTGGGCGAGATCGCCTACCGCCAAGCTGGTGGCGCTCTTTCCATCGCCAACGCCACCCTCGCTCCAACTCGCACCGCGCGACGCGGAGTCTCAGAAGTGGAGGCCGCAAAGACCGTCGCGAGCATCCCCTACGCACTCACTTTTATCTCGTCCGAGGAGTTTTTCGGCGGCAAGCACGAGGGCGTCCTCGACGTCCCTCGCATTGCCACTCCGCGCGGCTCCGCAGTCTCTCTCTCCGAGGCTTCAGTCCGCATCGCCGTCGACACCGTCGGCGGGCCCACCATCTCGCCGCTCCTCTCCGCCGTCGACGACGGCTGGCCGCTCGTCTACTCAGAATGGGCTCTCTTTCCCTCCTCGCTCCGCGGCGTCTCGGAACGTCAGTGCGACGCTGTCTCGCTCGCCGTCATCAAGGTCGCAGACCTCGTCTCCAACCTCTTCTACGCAGACCGCGCCTGGGACTACGGCCACGCCGTCTTTCCTGTCGAGGTCCGGCAGTCGGCCGTCGAAACGCTCGCCACCATCACGTGCAACGGCAACCCGGCGCTCCGTCGCGAGTTTATCGTCTCGGGCTCGGGCAGCTCCCTCGCCAGCACTCTCTACGGCAACGTCATGGCCCTCTACAATGCCCTTCTCGACACAAACATCCAGTACGTCGGCCTTGGCGTCGGTGCTGATGCCCTCCTCGATGGCTCGTCTGTCTTTGTCGGTGTCGACGCCCCTCTCGACCACAGGAGCAAGCTCGCCTCCAAGTCCATCAGTACCCTCGTCGTTCCGGCTTTTGCATCCTCCATCACCCTACCCTACACCATCCACTATCCGCCTGCCGCCCCGCCGCTCCCGGCACTCGTCCTCTCGCGCTCTGTCGTCGCAGACATTTTCCTCGCCCGTATCACCTCCTGGTCCGATCCGGCCATCGCCGCCCTCAACCCCGTCCTCGCTCCCTGGCTCCCAAACTCTACCATCTGCGTCTGCATCTACTCGCAGCCGAACGGAATGACCTCGGTCTTTACCGAAGCGCTCGCCGCCTTCTCGCCAGACTGGGCCTACCTCTACGGCTCCACGAGCTACATGCCGCCTGGCCAGTGGCCTGGCGAGACTGATGCGACCGCGTGCATCCTTCGTGCCGACGACGCCACCTCGGTTGCCCGTGCCATCGCAGGCTCAACATCAGCCATCGGGTTTGTCACCCGCTCCGTCGCTGCTGCCTCTCAACTCGACATGGTCTCACTCATCAACCGCGCCGGCAACACCGTCCGCGCCGCCGCCGCCACCGTCGCCGCTGCTGCAGACGACTCGGCCAACGACGAGCCCGAAGTCCCGCACCTCCCGCTTGTCCACTCCATCGTCGACCGCCCCGCCGCAGACGCATGGCCCATCTCCACGTTTACCTACTTTGCCATCGACGGCGACGCGCCCGCAGACGGCCGCTGCGCTGAGCGCCGCGTCTTTGCCGAGTTCCTTGTCTGGATGCTCACCTCGCCCGACGCCTGGCGCCTCACCGCCTCACTCTCTTTCTCCCCCTCTCCAACACGACTGCCTTTCCCGCCCTCGGCGCCCTCGGTGCAGCCCGCTGTGAAGGCAAGCCGCTCCTCGACGTCTGCTCGCCCACCGCCTACCCCGTCCTCGCCTCTTGCAACTCGCCCGCTGCTCCACCGCCGCCCGCCATCTCCACCATTGGCTACGTCCTCATCTTTGTCGCCCTCGCCGTCGTCGTCGTTCTCACCACTGCCGCTGTCTTACTCGTCCGCATGCGCAACCGACTCGTTGTCTCGCTCGACGTCGACGAAGACATCGTCGTCGCCATGGACGAAGTCGAAATCATCGGCTCTCTCGGCACCGGCTCGTTTGGCACCGTCTACACCGGCCGCTGGCGTGGCACCACCGTCGCCGTCAAGCACATGCATGGCCTTGACGACTCGTCCACCCTCCTCGTCGACTTTGTCTCGGAGGCATCCGTCCTCATGAAACTCCGCCACCCGAACATCGTCCTCTTTATGGGCATCATGCTCGATCCGGCCGCACTCGTCACCGAGTACGTCATCCATGGCTCGCTCTTCTCTGTCCTTCACGACTACGACTACAACCTCGAGACAAACTGCATCCTCTGGTGGGCCCACGCCATCGCCATCGGCCTCGACTTTCTCCACCAGTCCGGCATCATCCACCGTGACATGAAGTCGCTCAACGTCCTCCTCGACGCCGGCTGGGTCCCCAAAATCGCAGACTTTGGCCTCGCATCGGCAAAGAGCCACTCAGGCTCGTCGGCCTCGCGCAAGGCGCACCGCATCTTTGCCCGCAAGCTCAAGGACCTCCGCGCCGCCCGTCCCATCGCCACCACCGCCACTGCCTCGGGCACCATCGTCCGCTTCGACACCTCGTATGGTGCCAGCGGGGATCGCAGCGACCGCCTGAGTGGCATCCAGCTCGACACCGTGCCCTCGTCCGGCACACGCAACTCGTCCGGCACACACGGCTCCGCCGGCCGCTCCTCGGGCCACAACGCCGCCTCGGGCAGGTCCATCGACACAAACCTCGGCTCGCTCCTCTGGGCCGCGCCTGAAATCCTCAAAGACGGCGCTTCTGCCGCCTCACAAGCCTCAGACGTCTACTCCTTCGCTATCACAGCCTGGGAAATGCTCACCCGCTGCGAGCCGTACGCCGGGACAAACCCGGTCGCTGTCGCCATGGACGTCGCCCGCGGTGTCCTCCGTCCCGCCCTCTGCCTCGTTCCCGAGCACGCCTCCTCCATCGTTCCCATCATCGTCGCCGCCTGGCACCAGGACCCGCTCGAGCGCCCATCATTTGCAGAGCTTGCCACTCAACTCGCCGCATGCTACGCCCGCCCCGCCGTTGTCCTCCCGTCCAAGACCACAGTTCCGCGCGGCCTCGTCATCGCCGCTCGCGTTTCCTGCACCCTCGCAAAGGCCAAGCTCCTCGAAGACCCAGACTCGGTCCGTGAGCTCCTTCTCGCCTTTCACACCGCGCTCGCCACAGCCGCTGGCCTCGCCACCGTCAAGATTGCAGAGTCGGGCGTCGCTGACGTCGTCCTCATCTGCCAGGTCGCCGCCCAGTTTGCCTGCTTTGCGCAGCGCTTCCTCTCGGACATGTCCGTCTACGGCGGCGTCTGTCTTGTCGCCGCCATGGGACGCCTCGACTTTCGCCCCACAACCGTCGACGAGACCTCGTCCCAACACTTTGTATTCAAGGGCGATGTCGTGCGCGAGCTCAACGCTCTCGCAAGCCTCCAGCCCGTCAAGCACGCCTCCACGGGCGTCTTTATTTCGCAAACCCTCGTGCCCGAGCTCCAAGGTGCCCTCGACGCCAACCCCAACGCGCTCCTCCACCTCACAGAGGCCGACGCTGTCGCAGACTCGGACATCGAGCCCATCGGGGTTGCCACCCTCTCGCTCTCCACCAACTCGATGCATCGCTCGTCCTCAAACTCCGCTCTCGGCCTCTCGAGCGAGCTTGCCGCAGGCGTGTCTGCCTCCGCCTCGCGCCCCCGCGCCCGCCGCCGTACCGCAGGCCACAGACTCACCATCGACTCGAGCTCCTCGCGCCGCCCCGCCGACGCCTCGTTTGACGGCCTCCGATCCTCACTCCCTGCCGTTCTCGACAAACCCGGCTTTGCCCGTGCACACTCGGCAGACCTCCCGCCGCCCCTCCTCGCCTCGTCAGTCGTCGGCCCCGATCGCCTCTTCCGCGCCGCGCAATCCGATGTCAACGCCCTCCCCAGTACCGTCCCGTCATCGTCGGCCTGGTTCGACATCTCCATCCCCACCTCGGAGTTTGCCGCCGTCTCGGCCTCGATCGAGGGCACATCCAACCTCAACCCGGTCATCAACCGCGCCGCCTTTTCGCCCGAGCACTCGCCCCGCACCGCCCACACCTCAAGCGGCCGCATTGAGCTCTGCGCAGAGTCGACCACCTTTCTCCTCTCGGCCTACAGCATGAAGGCCATCGTCCAGTCCGGCAAGTTGGTCCATGTCTCCTCACACTCCAAGGCCTACGTCTCCACCTACCTGCACAAACCCGTCCTCGTCAAGCTCCTCCTCGACCAGGACGTCAAGCCGACCTCGCTCGTCACCTTTGTCACCGCGCTCGCCAAGCTCCTGTGGATCGCCCGCCAGGCCGAGCGCGGCTCCGTCGTCCCGCCCATCGCCGCCTGCTCCTTTGCGCCCTACATCGGCGTCGTCATGCCCTACGCACCGCTCGGCTCGCTTGCGGACCTCGCCTCCCCAAAGCTGTCCGTCGAGCGCTCCGCCGTCTTCCTCCGCAATGCTTCCATCGCCCTCGCAGACGCCCTTGCAGGTCTCCATCAGCTCGGTGGCGTCCATGGCTCACTCAAGCCTGCGAACGTCCTTGTCGCACACCCGACAGGCTCAAATGTCGCCCTCGCAGATGCATGCATAGCCACCATCCGCTCCTCGCTCTCCACCATGACCCTCACCCCAACCATCGCCTACCAGTCGCCCGAAGAGCTCTCCGGCGAGCCGCCCACCGCCGCCTCGGATGTCTTTGCTTTGCTTCCACCCTCTATCATCTCCTCGCAGGCACCGACGCATTTACAGGCGCCTCCGCCATCGAGCTCGCCTCGCACATCCGCACCGTCAACACCCCAGACCTCGCAGACTTTCCCGCACGGCTCATCCGTATCTTCCACTCGTGTTGGAAGGCGCTCCCCGCCGACCGCACAGACATGACTCACATCGCCCGCGTTCTCTGGACCTCTGAAGTCGAAGAGTACCAGCAGTTTGTGTGAGGCAGTGGCCGCTAACCCTTGACGGTACACTCGTTCCGGCGTCTTATCGCCCGTCTCAAAGAGAACAGCACAGTACATGACCCAAGCCCTCTCAACACTCCCCCGCTGCCGCCACTCGCCGGCCGATTGGCGTCGCATGGCCGCGCGCCCGTGATGCTACCCACCCCACAAGCGCCCATCTGCATGCCACGAGTTGCCATCGCAGTGACAAACCGAGACAAGCATGGCAACAATCCTGTGGAGCGGCAGGCGCGATGCTTGAAGCGCTTGTCGTTGACAACAGCAAGCGCCACTGGGTGTGCGGCCGCTTAACCCCACCACGAAACCCGCCTTTCCGCCTCACTTCCACCAAATGGCTCCAAGCGCCGACCAAGCCGCAGAATGTGAGAAAAGCTACCACCTGCAAGGGGACTGCCTTACAATAACACATCATTCCCTCGCTCACTCCCCACCGCCCATTGCCTTTGAACTGATACGATTGTCTTGCAGATCGTGGACACTGAGCATTGTGTGGCTCGGTACGTGAGTCGGCTGGCTGGTGTGCCCAGTGTCCCATCGACCACCAAAGTGTGACGTTTTGCAAACGGCACAAAGTTCGCATCACAACCAACAGCACAACCACACCGGTCACTGCCAACACTCATCTATCTCCCACATCACACCCATCACAGAAACACTGCGTACTTCTCCCTCCCCCTCTTCTTGTGATACCATGACCGCCAGCAACACCCCACAGCCGTCAAAAAAGACCACAAAGGTTCACGACCCGCGCAAGTTTGCGCCGAAAATCCACTACAACGTCGGTGTGACTTTCTCGCTCGAGGCTGACGACAAGTCAGCTGTCATCATTCCTGCCGAGTGCAATCGAATCCTGCTGCAGAGTACGAGCGATGACCCCTCGACTTCCATGGCCAACGCACGATCATCCGGTCCCATCAATCTCAGGCTGGTCTCCATCGACGACAAGGTCTGGTTCTCGCTCAACAACACTCTTCCTCACTACGTCGTCCTTCCGGGTGCCGCAGAGCCTCTGGCCGCCGTCATGAGCACCGAGGCGCAGCGGCACTCTCGAAAGGTGGCCCTTGTTGGCTTTGTGGATGACGACGAGATTGGCTATCTCCGCTCCATCACAGTCTGGATGAGCTTCGCAGACGCCGTCGTCATCACCGTTCGCAGACATCTTGCTACCAAGAACCCGAAAACAGGCCCGATCTCGACCGCCTCTGTCGCCATCGCCAACACGATCCTGTACACGACGGCTGCAGAAGACGACCACATCGAGCTGCCTGGCGCATCCACTACTACCGCCACAACAGCAACTGCTGCTGCTACATCATCACCGCCGAAATAGCACTCGAGCTTGATTTAAATCACTCGCCGAACCTCACTCGCCGCGCCTGCGCTGAGAGCTCAGCCGTCTGGTCAAGGGCGGCGCCAAGCGGCTCGCCCACAGAGCCAAAGATGGCTGACGGAATGGTGTCCACGCCACCGACTCCGATGAGTGAAAGAATGAACGAGATGTTGGGTGCAGACGCCATGTGCGCCGTCACGTTGCCCATCGCAGAGACTTGCGGGTGGAAGTGGAACCGCTCGCGGACCCGGAACGCCCGTTGCTCCCGACAGCAGCAGAAGCGGTTGCAGCCTCGCCTTCGCCATCTGAGCTGGAGAGGCCAAAGCCCTCGTCTGACGCCGCAAAGAATGCAGCCTCGTCGTCGTCGTCCGATCCGCGGCCGTGGGACCCGCTCCGCCCGCGCCGTGAGCGTCGCCGCCGCTGCTGCTTTCGCTTGCTCCCGGTCCGCGAGCCAAACTCGTCCGCGGACGACCACTCGTCGCCATCCGAAGACTCGTCGTCGGAGCCGCCATCGCCGCGCGCCTCGGCCGACCCGCTAAAGTTGCGCACAATGTTCATCAGGTGCTTGTACACCGCGCGCGAGGTGGCCACGGAAATCGGCCCACTGGGGAACCGCGAGTCAAAGTCGTACCACACCACACCGCCTTCGGGCGCCTGGTCCGTGTCCATCTCGATGTGGGCTGTTGGAATGCGGAAGACAGGCTGTGTCGATGCCGATGAGAGTAGCGTCTTGGCCGACACAGACTTGCTCCGCGACGCCGCGTACTGCATCGCAACCTCGCCCTTGCGCACATACACCACAAGCAGCCGCTTGTACGATCCGGCGACTCGCGGCTGTACAAGCTGCGCTTGGATCGACTGTGCTTGGATTCGGAGCCACTGGTGGTCGCGGAGGCAGTCGTAGCCAAAAGAAACACGTTGGCACGCTGCACCACAACATGTAGCGATCCAATCCCGTGCTTGTCCGCTGGCTTCGGATCCACCCCGCCTACTCCAATCCCGCTCGCGCTCTCGTTCCGCCCGAGCCCGCCCGCAGAGCCCGTCGCCTGCTTTGGATCAAGTGAGAAGGCCACGCCACCGCTCCCGCCGCGGCCGTCGCCACTTGCGCCGCGGACACGCCGGCCCGACGCCAGCGCGTCCGCCACCAGCGAGCCCACCGCACCGGCAATGGTTGCCACCGACCGCCCGGTCTCGGGCGATGCGTACAGCGTTAGGCCCTTGCACAGCACGCTCACGTCGACGTACACATAGCCGCCGGACCTAAAGTCGGCTGCTGCCGGCTGCGAGAGAATGTGCGGCAATGCATCGAGCGTGTCCACCAGCCGGTCGCGCCCGTGCACATACGTCGCACGCATCTCGCACTTGATCATTCGCTCCGTGTTGAACCAGAGGTCCGCATCGACCTGACGCACCGCTGCCCCCTGCACATGCACCACCTTGAGCTCAGTAGGCACTTCGACGCCCTGCGCTCCGCCAGGCGCGCGGTACTCGCGCTGAACCTTGACCTGCATGCCGCCGGCGCGCACCCGCCCTGACAGCTGGCCAGACTCGATTGTGTTGTTGGCCGCCATCACGCACCGCTCCACAGACAGCGCAAGTGTAGATGGCAGTCGCGTTGCGAGCCCAGCCACAAGCCCGGAGACCTCGGTCTCGAGCATCGTCGACTGCAACGTCACCTGGACACGCCCCACCCGCGACCCAAGGTCCACAGATGTGTACCACTCGCGGATCCGCACCACGCTGGACCACGACGGCGCGCTGCTCCTTGTGGCGGCAGCAGCCACCGCCGCCGGAGTACCGTCTCGGGCGTCGGCCGCCTCTCGCCCGCCCTCGCTCGCTGCCAGTAACCCTGCACGCCAGCCGGCCGACCAGCTCTCGCCAAAGGCTACGGCCTCTTCGAGGTTCTTGCCGTTGACGTCAAGAAGAACGTTGGCCACGTCAACAACCCGCATAAACATGGCTCCGCCGTCCTCGGTGCGGAAGCCGTAGAATCGGCCCTCGTTGCCCGACAATGCGTCGAGCCGGAACCGGACGCAGTCTTCTGATCCGTACACGTGTCGGATCTGCATAGAGACAAACTTGCACTTGACCGCCGTAGAGACCACCATCGTTGCGGGCTCGCCCTCGCTCTGGTCCTCGCTCCCGCTGCTTGCGCTGTCACTCTCGCCGAGCTCGTAACCGCTGCTTCCGCTCAGGCCGCCGAGCGAGTACTCGTCGTCCGAACTCAGCTCCAGGCTCCCGCTCCCGCTCATCGCCACCGACGAGAGCTCGATCCCGAGTCCCAGCTCGCGCTCGTCCTCGTACTCGTACTCGTAGCCAAATCCGCTGCCGTCTCGGCTCGGCTTGGGCACACGCACCTTGATCCGCGGGTGGCCCGTGGCTCTCTTCTTCTGTCTCTGCTTCCGCCGCCTCCTCCGCCGCCGCCGCCGCTTTCGCCGCCGCCGAGCATCCGCCTCGCTCCCGCCCTCGCCCTCGCCCTGTCCGCGTGCGCTCAGCACCGTCGTCAGTACGTCGAGCTCAGCAAACTCGAGCTTGCACACCACATCCGCCGCAGGCCCGCAGTTGAGCGTCACCGAACGCGGCTCGCAATGGACCAGGAGAGTGATCTCGGTCGCCATACCCTCGCTTCGCCTCACGTCTTGCACGTCCTTGTCCTCGTCCGCGGAGGCTGCCCTGGCCGCCACAGACGGCGCCCGGTCAGACATCTCGGCCAAAAACGTCGCGAGCCGCGGCGTGAGTACCACGTTCGACCTCTTAATGTCAATCTTGGCCGCCACCGCCGCGTGCGGCTTCCATGCCACCACGTACCGGCCCATCCCGTCTGGCCGCGCACGCTTCACGCTGTTGTGGTCGACAGAGTACCGCGCGAGCGTCTCCAGTGGTGGGAGCGTGATGAGCTGCGCCCCGGTCTCGTCCCAGCCCGGACCGGCAGTCCCCGGCGTGTTGGCCGAGCCACTGCCCAGCGCTCCGCGGCTCGGGTGAAGCCGGACAAGTCCCTCGGTCACCGACGCCTTGACTTCGAACACCAGATCAGCCGGCTGCGGCGGCTCGCGCACACGCCCGCTTCCCGAGTCCACCGTCGACGTGCCCAGCGAGGTTCCGGCTATCCGGCTACGCACCTGCTCGGTTCCCTCGATGATCTTGCGAGTCGCCGCCTCGGTTCGTGCCCGCGCCGCAGGCGTCGCGCCGCCCAGGCCGGCCGCATGATCCAGCCCGCTGTCTTCAGCATCGGCCTCGAGAGACCACAGTTCCGAGAGCCGGGCCACATGGTTGACCACTGCAGGCGTGGCGTCGATCCACGGGCCAGTCGCTGCTGCGTTGATCCATCCCTGCCCGCGGTTCTGTGACGACTTTCGTACCACGTACCAGTTGGCCGATACCATTCGCGCAACCGCCTTGTTGAAGCACGCTGCCGGCTCCTCGGCCGCCACAGAGTCAAACACAAACGCCTCCACGCGCTCCACAAGCAGCGAGCCGAGCATCTTGTCAAGCGAGCCAAACTGAAAACCAGTCCCAGTCCCGCCTCCTTGCTCCTCCACCTTGTCGAGCAGCGTCTGTGAGTTAGCGGTCACTCGCACAGACGCCACGCTCAGCCGCACCAGCGGCGTCGCCTCGGGCGCACCCTTGGTCTCGGGCAGGAGCGACTCAAAGACTGACGGCGCTGGCGATCCCTGCGGCGCGAGCTCGTCGTCTTCGTCGACTTCGTCGGCCCGGATGAGCGGAACCCGGAAGACCGAGTCAATGACAGAAATATGGACCGCGGCGTTGGAGAGGACAAGCTCGTTCTCGGCAAATGCCTGCTGCGACTTGTACTTGAGTGCCTCGAGGTGCTGGTCCTGTAGAGCTGCGTCCATCGCCGCACGCTGCACGTTGTACGCCTCGTACGCCGCCTGATACTCGCTCGCCAACGCCCCGGCCTTTCGCACCGCAACCGGGCGAAGCACTGCCCGGGTCGTGTCCACAGACACCCAGATCTCTGAAGTCGTGCTGGAGCCCTGGTTTCCGCTTGCGGCGTCGTCAAAATTGCGCACCACAATGTTTGTCGCGATCTTACCAAACTCCAGGCCATCGTCGTCGTCGTCGGGCATCCCGCTCCCGCCACTGTTGTTCTGTCGCCGCCGCTTCTTGCGCCGCGTCCGCTTCCTGCGTGCGTACGCCAGCGCCGCGCTAGCCGCGCTCGCAAACCGGGACTTTTGGTCGTCGGTCGGTACAGCTTGGCAATCTGCTCTGCTGGTGCCAGCGCGCTCTTGGCGGTGAGTACGACCGTGAGACCCTGCAGCCGGACCTGCCACGCCGCAAACACCTCTTCTAGTGAGCCAGGCACCACCCGATCACGGAGCTTGACGTCCAGCACCCCGTTCTGTACCACCAGCACCACGTCGGGCTGCTCCACAGACGTGGCCACAATACGGAAGCCCTCCAGTAGAAGATCGACCTTGTAGTGGAATGCACCGGCGCTCGACGACGCCCGTGATCCGCGCCGTGTAGAACCGAGCGTCGACTCCTCAGAGCCCATGCCTAGATACGCGCCAAGCACTTCGTTGACCTCATGCGTCAGCGTTCGCTGCAGAAACAGCAGGTGATTGAGCATCGACGGCGAGATGGTGTTTTCCACGTAGTCCACCACCACCAATGAGGTGAGAAACGACTCGAGCATGCCATGCGGGACCCCGCCGTCGTCGATGCTCCCGTCCTCGGTCTCCTCACCTATATACTCATTGTGAAGCGAGCCCATGCCGCGGATCGGTGGCAGCGCAAACCGCGCGTGGGCGCGCGATCCGCCGCCGCCGGCCAGCTGTGACTGAAGCCGCTCGTCACGGTCGAGAACCGGGTCGGCGCTCCCACGGTCACCACTGCCCTCGCCGCCGCTCTCGTTCTCGTTGCCAGCGAGCTCAGTGATAAACGTGATCGCGTGCGGGAAAACGTGGAACGAAAACGCGAGGTCGCCGTTGAGGTCCTGCGCTACCCGCACCGAGAGCCGCGAGATCGAGTACTGCGACGAGACGGAGGGGAGGAGCTCAAAGACAGCCATGTTGTCGCGCACATCCAACAGCAGCGCAACCTCGGACACAACCGCAGACTCCATGAGGAACCTCCCCTGAAGCTTCTCCAGTCGGTGCAGATCCAGTCGCCCGGGCACGGTCGAGCCCGATCGTCGGCCGGTCCCGTACGAGCCGGTCACCGAGCCCGAGACCGAGCCGCCGTCGCCACGCCGCCGACCGGACGCCTTGAACGCGCCTTGCCATGTCTGCAGAAACTCGACAAGCTTGGACGGCGCCTGCGTCGTGATCAGCTGCGACCCGTCCCATGCCACCACAGTCGATGACTTGTACAGCACAGCCTCGCCACTCGCCTTGTCCGAGTCGATCCGCCACGTCGACGAGTCGACCATCGCACCACGGAGCGTGATCCGCATGATTGGCCGCTGAACATCGGGCTCAAGCGCAACCGCCGCGAGCTCGTCGAACCGGACCTGCAGCGAGTTAAGCAGCGCAGCGCTGGCCACGCTCTTGCCAAACGCACGCTCGGCTGCGTCGGCTGCCGCGTGCGGCGCCCGCGACCCGTCGCATCCAAACTGAGTCGTGCTCACTTGCGCATTAGCCAGCTCGAGCTGCATGTTGCCGGCCTCGCGGGTCGTCGCTTGCAAAGAGACCCGCTCAAAACTCGCGGTCACTGTAACCGTCAGAGTCACCTTGGGTTGGAGGCTCGCAGCTTGGTCATTCTCCTGCTCCTCCTGCTCCTCCTGCTCCTCCTCCGCCTCGGCCTCGTCCACAACCGTCAGTGATGGCATCGACGGCATCGACGGTATCGACGCGCGCCGATCAAGCGTCTCCATGGCCTCAAACAGGCCGCGGGTCTTGCGCCCTTGGGATCCGGCCGGGTCAAGTGTCGCAGCCGCCATACGCTTCCGCTTGATCACTGACTTGAGGACCGAGCCGCTCGACTTGGAGTGCTTGTGGCTGCTCTTGCGCTTCCGCCGCCGCCGCCGCGCGTCTTCCAAATCGACGTCGCCCGACTTGCTTGTTCTCCCAGTCTGCAAGCCGATGATATCGCCGTGGCTTCGCGAGAGCAACTCACCCGAAAGAAACGACTTGTCCGGCCCACTCTTGGACCACCGGCGTATGTGGCGACCACCACTCTCACCAACCGGCTGTCGCTCGTCAGCAAAGGTGACCGACCGCAACGGGTCGCCGCCACGGGCACGCCCGCCGTCGCCGCCGTCAGAGTTGGACCCACCGTCGCCCTCGGCGCTCGACCCACCATCGACAACCACGCCGCCGGCCGCGCTGGGCGAGGTCAGCGTCGGCGCCTCGATCATGTTCAGCACCTTGGTACCGGGCTGCCGCGCCGACGCGCGGAGTAAGAGCGCGTCGTGAGCAATGACGCTCTGCTGGAGGCCGGCAAAGTGCGCAAAGCGGAGGATGGCCGGTAGGGCTGAGCCATTAACCTGCCCGACACGGAGGACGTAGCGGAGGCCAAGCTCAAGTTGCGGCACGCTGTCGGAGCCTACCGCCAGTGGATCAACCTCGTTGGACTTGGCGTAGCTTGCCACGCCGGCGCCGGTCAGGTCGGAGCACTTGATCTGCGACTCGGTTCCTCTTGAGTGGAGGACGGCGAGGCGAAGAGCCTTGAGCGCAAACGAGATGTCGATCGTCGAATCGACGAGTGAAGCAAACTTGGGAAGCCGCTCAAAGATGTTGAGGATGAGCGGCGAGTAAGCGAGCGCCTGCTCGTCAATGCTCTTGTTCTCGCACCAGACCGAGAGAATCTCCATGGTCTCCCAGAATAGCGCCTCGGTATCCTGGGCCTGGCCGCCAGCCGTGGCACGAGCCTCGATCTGGGTCTGTAGCAACCGCCGCCTCCGCGAGTTGAGCTTGCGGTAGGCCCGGCGCATGTAGTAGACCAGCTTCCAGCCGGCGTCGTGCTCAAAGGTGCGCGCGCCGCGGAGCGTGTCGGCCTGCGCGGCTCCGCGGCTCTCGGCGCGGCTCCGGCTCCGGCTCATGCCACGTGGATCGTCGGGATGAAGACCGACGCTCCCGCTGCGGCCGTGCCAGGCTCGCGATCGCGCACGCGCACGCGAGACCGACGGCGACATGACCCGGGCGGGGTCAATGCCCATCATCGACGCCGCGGCCAACTCGCGCATGCAGACCTGGAGCTGCCGCTTGCGGAGCGATGCGTGCTCTGACAGCGACAGGCCGAGCTGAGAGAGAAACGTGGTCCAGATTGCGATCAGCGAGTTGAGGACCATCGGTGCCTCCTCGACGCCGGCAATACCGATGCCACCGAGCTCGCCGACCCAGGCGCCAGTGGCCGGCGGCGCAGCGTGTGCGGCGTGCGAGCCCTCGACGTGAACGCGGTCGACCTCGAGGGCAAAGACCACCGGAAACAGGGCCCGTCGAGGGAAGAGCAGCAGCTCCGAGGCAATGCCCGATGTGGCCAGCGAGCTCGCGTCGCGAGCGTGGACATGCAGGCCCATCCCCCCCATGAGGCACGCCACCTCAGCCGAGCCAAAGTGCTGGTCCTGGTACTCGATATGGGTGGCAGCGGTTAAGAGCGCCTTCGAGCCGGCGACCAGGACAGGCTCAAACTGGGCGCCGTGCAGATGCTGCTCGACCGAGCCCATGGCTACAGTGTTGGTCACTACCAAATGGCTCACATACTCGGCCTCGCGCTCGGTCAGTGGCTCGACCGGGAGCGGAAGCGTCGGGCGCGGGCCGGGCGCCCGCTCCGGCACAATCAGCGTCATGCCCATGATGCACTCGACGTGGAGCGAGGCGCAGGCGAGGCAGACCTGCGTTTGGGCGGCAACGTTGCGGACTAGCGAGAGCGTGCGCGAGAGCTGGATGTCATCAAACAGGGTGTCGAGCGCAGGCTGCGATGGGTGCAGCGCTTCGGAAATCTCTTCCAAAACCTGGACAAAGGCAGGCGTGACAAAGACGCTGAGCTCGGAGAGAAAGTCGACAACGGCGGTGGAGACCACCCGCTGCGCCTTGGCCCGGGCCCAACGAGCCGCGGGGGAGGCGTGTTTGGAGTCGGAGCAAGACCACTCCTCCGAGTCGCCATGAGCCGAGTCGGCCGCTGGCCGCATCGGCTCCGGTGGGCTCGAGCCCGGGAACAAGCCGTCGGCCTTGAGCGAGGCAAACTTCCAAAAGTTGGGACCGTACAGCTCGCGTGCCGTGCTCGAGGCTCCAGCGAGAAAGTAGAGCGAGGCAAACGACGACTTGAGTGCAGGCCGCGCCCGGCGCTTTCGCCGCTTCTCGCCACGCGGCACGAGCTGCCGCCGCCGTAGATCAAGGACAAACTCGCGCGGACGGACACCAGCCGCCGGCTCGTGGTCGCGTGCCACGCGCGAGCCCCTAGGCGGCGGAACCCAAATGGGCGGGACCCGGGCGTGGGTCTGCGGCTGGCCTTGAACGCCAGCACTTGAGCCTCCAGCCTCCTCGTCACTGTCCGAGTCAAAGTCTGAGACTGCGCCGTCATTGTCACGCAAGGCCGAGCTTCGCGTCGCCGACTCCCACGAGTCGGTCGAGCTTGTGGCCGGGCCGAGCGGTGGTGGACGGTCAGAGAACCACGACGAAGAGAGCGAGGAGGCCGAGGAGGCAGACGCGCCGCCGCGCGGCGTGGACGACGCGAGTCGTGTAGTGGAGGCCGACTCGGACTCGGACTCAACCGCTTCCTGGGCTTCGGACAATGAGGAAGCCGAGGAGGTGAGATGAAGCGGAGCAGTGACTTCAAAGTCGCCGCCGCCATCATGTGTGCCGTACGCCGCAAACGAAGCGTTGGACGAGTACTCGTAGTAGTGCTCCGAGACAAACGATGAGTCGCCGACATCGGTGCGAGAAGAGACTTCGGGACCGCTGACAGTGGCGGCAGCAGACGCAGCAGCGGCCGGAGTGCGCTGGGCGTGGAACGACGCGGCCGTATTGAACGATTCGTAGAGGCCTGGGGTAAAGTCGACCTTGGTGTAGTCCTCGGCAACAAAGAGCGAGTCGAGGGCGGTGCCTGCGTTGGGGAAAACTGCACGGCGGTAGGCCTCAAACAGCGGGTCGTCGTAGAGAAAGACAAGTCGCGCAGTGGCGGCGTCCTGGGCAAAGAGATGTGCGAGCTGGGCGTCACGGGCAAGCTTCCAGTTGTCGGTGATCGAGTAGAGCGAAAAGTGAAGGGCAGTATCAAGCGAGGCGACTTGGGTAAAGGTGGGCGAAGCGTTGTCGGGAGTCGAGCGCGACTTGACAAACGAGGCCAGCTCAAGGCGCTCGACATTGATGCAGGTCTTTGTCTCGTAAATGGGGTTGACGAGCGAGTCACCCCAGAGCTTGAGACCAGCGGGGGCAACAAGCTCGGTGACCGAGCCCTCGCACCAAACAGCGAGACGGACTTTGCCGACCGAGACGTTAAAGAGCGAGAGTGGCGGCGGCAGGCGGATGGTGTTCTCGGGCGCGAGCGCGTTCTCGCGGTCGGTGAGATGAAAGGTGACCTGGGCCAGCGAGGCGGCAACGGCCGAGACGTGCGCTGGGACCAGCTCGCCCGAAATGGGGCCGACCTTGGCCTGGACGGCGTGGCCGTAGGTGAGTGCGGCTGGTGCCGGGCCGTAGAGAATGTGGGTGTGGATGTGGAGGCCACCGATGGCGACAGCACCGTACTTGTGAAGCTCTCCCAAAGTGGCGTCGCGGGTGGGCCCAGCAGACGGGGTCGGTACGGATGGAGGCGGCGGCCCGCCGTCGGAGCGGGCGCTGAGCGGGCGGCCGCCAAAGGTGTAGCCAGCAAACGGTGAAGCCTCAGTGGTTTCGGCCGTCGCCTTGGGCTTTGACGCGAGCCCGCGCGTCGAGCCCGCAGAAGGCTGCGGCTCGCTAACGGTGACGCCCGCGGGGGTGGGGACGCGGAGACGGACCGGCGAGATCTCGACAAACATATCGAGATAGGCCGGCATGATGCGGACGTCGAGGATGCACTCGGTGACGGTAATCGACGGCGCGGCCTTGGAAGAGTACAGGTACTGCGGGAGCGCGATCTTGATGTCCTTAAAGTTGACGACTACGTGCAGCTCGCGGGCATTGGCGGCCGGCGGTGGCACATCGCTCGAGGCGTTTTCGGCTGCAAGGAGTCTGTCTGGTCCAAAGAGAGCACGCTCTTCGTCATAGTATGGCGGGAGCGAGGCGCCCGAAACGGTCGACGCGGCGCGCGAGTGTGCAGCGACGGGGGCGGCGGCGGCGGCGGGCGGCGGCGGCGGCGCGTGATCCCCAGCTCCCGTTGCCTCAGGCTGGCCGAGCGTGGCAGTGTACTCGTTGGTGGAGCGAAAGACGGTCGAGTAGCCAAAGTAATTGTCCGAGAGAAAGCCGAGGTAGCGGAGAAAGAAGCCATAGCCAAGGGCATCGAGTGACGAGGCATGGAGATCGACATGAAATGAGTCGAGGGCGCCTGGGATGACACTGGTATGGGTCCGCGACGAGCCGTCGAGACGAAAGTCTGTGAGCTTTGCAAAGTGCGGGCCGAGTCGAGGATGGAGGCGCGGATGGTGTTGTCCGACTGGAGGAGGAGCGAGAGCGAGAGCGAAGGCGCGGTGCAACCAAAGGTCATAATGGTGAACGGCGGCTCGTACTCGAGGTAGGGGGTGGCGACCGTGAGGTCGAGGCGCGGGCCGGAGAAGACGTAGTGCGCGTTGGAGGCGAGATCGTTGGGCACGTCGATGATGTTCTTCTCGTTGACGTTGGTGTAGAGGCGAAAGTCTGTGAAGCGCACGTCGTAGTTCCACACGTACGGCACGTAGTGGGCAAGGTCGTATGGCTCGCCGGCACCAAAGTCTGCACCGAGCTCGCCGAAAAAGGTCGAGTGCTGGGCAAGGTAAAAGATGGACGGCGAGGTGGCGGAGAGGTAGAGCGACCAGAGCTGTTCGCCGTTCCAGGGCAGGGGGTAAATGCCCTCGACCGAGAGCGAGATGGCCGGAGCTGTGAGGAGCGGCGCTCCATTGAGCGAAGTGGCGACGCGGACGTCAAAGAGGTTGAGCTCGTACGTCATGGTATAGCCTGCGTTGTCGAGGATGAGCATGGGCATGTTGAAGAATAACGAGGAGCCCGGGCGGAGGAGCGCCTGCTTGTGGGTGGACATGGCGGCGGAGCCGAGCGGAGGGGCGGATGCGTGCTCCGGTGGGGCGTGGGCAAAGACAATGTCGAGCGAGCCGACGCGGCGGGCGGCGAACGGTGGCAACGGAGCACCGGGTGGCGCGAGCGCATGACGAAATGGGATGCGGAGTGTGGCCTCGTTGGAGAACTTGACGAGGGTGGTAAAGTCGGGTGGGTAGCGGTCGGTGCCGGGCACGATGGGCCACACCTCCCAGTCCTCGTAGGGGAAGGGCATAAAGTAGGCGAGCATGAGGGCGCGCTGGCGCTCGGCAAAGGGACCGTAGGCAACGACAAGGTCGGCAAAGATGAGATCCATGCCCCACTGCGGGCCGAGGTCGTCGGGCGAGGGGGATGGCGGAACCGTGCCGACGACGTCGGCAAAGTAAGTGAGGGTGACCGAGGAGCAAGAAAGGATGGTGTCCACGCGGCCGTACTCTTCCGAGTCGAGGTAGCACGCCGAGTCTGGGAAGAGCAACTTATCCGACTGAGCTTGGACACCGGCGTCCGGCACCGTGGAGGAGCCTGTCGGCCCGGGCTGGAGCGGGGCGGTCGACGAGGCGCGATCGATCGAGCGTGACGAGCGGTTGCGCGTGAGGCGCGAGCGCATGCGGGCGTGGGCGCGGGCGGCGGGGCGCGACGACGCCGGAGTCGATGCGGCAGAAAGGCCGATGGCAGTGCCGCCGAGGCCGTAGTTTGCGGGCGAGACCAGCTGGCCGTAGTCCTGCTCCGAGCGGGAGGCCGATCGCGAGTGCCGACGGGCGTGGCCGCGGCGGACGCGCGGGGCGGGAGGACGCGGGTGCGGCTCATCGCCCGAGTCTGCGACGGGCTTGGCGTCGGGGCCGGCCAGCGAGTCTGCACACGAGACGTCGACGGCGAGGCCTCCGGGCGGCGGACCAGATGTCGGGGCGCCGTCGGCGCGGGAGCGCTTGAACGGGTTGAACCGCGAGTGGATAAAGTTTCCCCACGCGTCGTCGTCCGAATACTCGGACGAGACGGCGAGGTCGTCGTCAAAAAAGGCTTCGTCTTCGCGGAGAAAGGCAAACTTGACGTCGCCAACAAACTCACGCAGATTGCGGATGTTGCGCTGGATGAAGCCACGCGGAAGGATGCGCGAGACGCGCGAACGGGCAGCAGGTGTCTTGGCGCTTCCCATGTCTGATGGCGGGGTGTAGTCGAGGTTGGGGACGAGCTTGAGCGCAGCGCGGACGAGCTTAAAGTGCGAGATCGACTTGTAGTAATCGAGCGGCGACCGGGCACGCTCGGCGGTGAGTACTCCGGTGGCCTTGTGCCAGTGCAAAAGGGCAACGTTGGGCAGCTGCGGATTTCCGACGTAGAGTGCGCCTTTGCGGACTTTGACGCCGAGCATGGGAAAGAGGCGAAAGAGGGTGGGGATCTGATTGCCGCCGGGCGCAACGTAGCCGTCGGCACCAGCCCCGCCAAGAGTGGCCGCGCCAGCGGCAGAGGCGGTGTGTGTCGAGCTCCGCGAGCCGCCTTTGCCTGTGGAGCAGCTGCTGTCGTCTGCATCGTCCGAGACGAACGATCTCGAGCTGGCTCTCGGCCCATGGTCAGCAGTAGCTGCAGAAGCAGCAGCAGTAGCAGCTTCGCGTTTGCGGAGGATCTCTTCGATGGCATCGTATCGCGAGGCCCAATTGTACATAAGATCTCCAGGCCTGAGATGTTGATACGAAAGCGACAAGAGCGATAAGCATCGTCACGAGTATACTCTACAGCACTTGTAGCATCTTCTGACCACCATCTCAAAGTGATATACGCATCGACAAAGTTAAACGAAGCATCTCGAGTCACGTAGCGGACTTTTCTCAAAATGATACGTCCGCCAAAGAGCGCAATGTTGAGCGAGCCGATGGAAATGGATTCATCCTTTGGCAGAAGAAAGGTAGAGATGATGCTCGCCGCCAGTTTGGCGAGCACACGGGTGGAGAAGAAGACAAAGTACACCATGAGTACTCCAAGCACTCCCGTCCACACAAACCATGACACAGGGGCAGTCCCAGATGCATCCTCAAGCATTCGTTCCTGGTTGTCGTGTGCGCCTGCCCTGGCGTGAGGGTGGGTGGAGTGGTGTGGTGGGGGGGTTGGGGGGGGGGGGGGGGGTTGGGGGGGGGGGTGGTGTTGCGTGTGTGGTGATCGCGATCGTGATCGTGATCGTGATCGTGATCGTGATCGCGATCTTGGTTGTGGTCGTCGAGGGTATGCTGAGGGGGAGAAGGGAATGCGGGAGGGGAGGGGAGGGGGGGATGATCGTGATCGTGATCGTGATCGTGGTGGTGATCGTGATCGTGATCGTGATCGTGATCGCGATCTTGGTTGTGGTCGTCGAGGGTATGCTGAGGGGGAGAAGGGAATGCGGGGAGGGGGAGGGGGAGGGGGGAGGGGATGATCATGATTGTAATCGTGATCGTGGTGGTGATCGTGATCGTGATCGTGATCGTGATCGCGATCTTGGTTGTGGTCGTCGAGGGTATGCTGAGGGGAGAAGGGAATGCGGGAGGGGAGGGGAGGGGGGGATGATCGTGATCGTGATCGTGATCGTGATCGCGATCTTGGTTGTGGTCGTCGAGGGTATGCTGAGGGGGAGAAGGGAATGCCGGGGA
>NW_013657631.1:45216-47344 GCF_000142905.1 Thecamonas trahens ATCC 50062
AGGCCCACCGCCGCCGAATCCAGGCGCTTGCCCGGCAGGCGCTTGCCCGCCGCCTTGCTGCTGCGCACGCTGCTGCGCAAGCAGGTTCTGAATGGCAGACATGGCCGCCGCCGACGAGTCAGCCGCCGCCTCGCCGGTACTGGCCGAGCCGGCACCAGCCGAAGTCGGCTCTCCGGCTGCCGCGCCTGCAAACGCAGGCGCGTTGACGGCCCGCTCCTGCTGCAGCCGCTTCTGACGCTGGATGCGGAGCCGCTGCTCATCGTCCATGTCCTCGTCCGAGTCGTAGTTGAAGCCCTCGAGCGGGTCTGGGCCAGCCGGCGGCAGGTCGGCCGACGGCACCGACGGCGTCGCCGGCTTGCCGCCGGCGCGCAACTGCTGCAAGTTGGCAAAGAGGCCGGTGAGGCCGGCCTGCGCCGCCAACGAGTTAGACGCCAGCGGCGCCGCGGCCGGTGACGGCGGTGCCACCGCCTGCTGCGCCTTGAGCTTGGCGAGCGTTGCCTGCAGCTCGGCAAGCGCCGACGACGATCCCGCAGCCGTAGCCGACGAGCCTGCAGCTGCAGCTGCAGCCGACGACGACGAGCTCGCGGCCGCGGCCGCCGACAACGAGCTCGTAGCTGGATGAGCCGCCGACGAGCGGGATCTGCTCCCCTCGGCCACAGCCGCAACCTCAGGTTCAACCTCCTTGCCTAGCTTCCGCGCCATCCACACCTTGATGCCGGCAAGAACGCGCGACGAGAACATCTTGCTCTCGGCCCACACATTGACCAGGCGCTCGATCTTGGCGCGGACAGGCTCGCACTCCCACGCTGCCGAAATAGCCTTGGGCAGCTGGGCGGCAAACCGCGGGCCGTAGCCCTCCTTGGACCCGTTGGCCTTGATGGAGGCCTTAACCACCGCGTCAATCATGTACAGACCGGAGAGCCGGTACACCGGCTTGGACTTGAACACAAACTTGAGAATGTAGTGCGCCACAAACTTGTACCGCGTCTGTTGGGCCGGCCGAACCGACGACGAGCCGCCGATAGATGGTCACACCCATGGCGAGCAGGTGATCGATGGCGGCAAGTGATAGCAGAGGCAGTGACCAGGCGAGCGAGCAGAAAGCAGAGAGCGAGAAGTAAGCGGTGAGCGGAAGCGGTGATCAGTGGCGGTGGACAGCAAGTGACGCGAGCAGCAAGCGACGAGCCGCAAGCGGTGAGCGACGAGCGAGCGAGACAAAGCCGAGGACCAAGCGGAGAGTTTGCGTGTGGGGAAAGTGGTGGTATGAGAGAGTTAGTACATGTATGAACATGAGAGAAAGTGTATGGTATGGCGCATGATGTGTAGTACATGCTTGTCAAATTTGTAGCTCTGTAGAATGACTCTTGCTTCTTTCTGTGGACGTACCTTGTAGTGCTGGAGTGCCAGCTTGGTGATTTTTTCAATGTGACTCGGTGCCACAGGCGGCTTGGTAGCATGGATAGCCTTGAAGATGGCATTGAACACATCCTCTCCCGCCCATTTGGACATCACAACCGAGTATTCTCTCTGCTCTCTCTGTCCCTCTCTCTCTCTCCTCTTCCCAAAGAGTCAGATACCCGTTCTTCTCCCTCCCTCCCTCCCTCCCCCCCCCTTCCCTACTCACCTCGTTGCTGTTGGTCAACTGTCGCATGTTCGACTCATTCTCGCCTGATCCATTGCCGCCCGAGATACCGATGCAGGTCAAGGAGCATGATGACCATGATCCCCGTACTCAGCTTTGACTTTGACTGGCGAGAGATCCGCTTTGTCTGCGCAGTGACGAGATCCATCCGATCATTGGACGAACCGATCAACTAACAATCGAACGATTAATCGCACGTTCGACCAAACACTCAACAAGCGAACGATTAATCAAACGTTCAACAATCGAACGATTAATCAAACGTTCAACAATCAAAGAAAGTCCAAACACTCAACAAGCGAACGATTAATCAAACGTTCAACAATCAAAGGAAGTCGTCGCCGAACGAACGATATCAACCGAAGAACAATGATAACGAACGATTATTTTGGAATGATGTGGGGGAAAAAGGAATACGGAAGGAGCAGCAGGTGAGACAGGAGGGGGGGGGGGGGGGGGGGGGGGCAGTGGGTACCACCTACCCCG